>NW_019426040.1:18277-30784 GCF_000390285.2 Anoplophora glabripennis
ATAATAATAATAATCTAGAGTTTATATAAGTCCTCGCCTGTTTAAAGTTTTTCAAAGTTTTTACCACTGGATTTGGAACATAGGCTATTATTACTCGACAAACTCAGTGCATGCAGTGTCACTCTGTAGATGTCATGTATCTTACTTCAATATATGTCAGTGGATACTTAGATAATAAAATTGTTTTTTTATTTGTTTTTCAACTTCATTTTTATTATTCATTAATTCTAATCCATTTACTCTATCTCAATCATTTATAGAGATATCTAGGTGTTGTATTTTGTTAGTTTAAGTTTTAAGTGAGTTTGTTGTCACATTGCTATATTATTGTTGTATGTATGACATACGGGATCAATAAATTATTATTGTTTTACTGTTATTATTATTAGCATTCCATGTAATCCTCTATTCCGGGAACTTTAGACAAACAACAAAATTAGAGAACAAGTAAATTTCACTAATCTAACCTCTATCCTAAGTTACTTCGTTTAGCTGCAAGACGGCATCGACAATTGTATTCTTTTAATCAATTTTATCTGAGAATAACTAAAATACTTTATTTTACAAAAGTATGTGTTCTTTTTAGATTACTCGTAATAATTTTGCTTAAAGCTGAGAATAACTAAGAATTTTAGAAACCCCCCTTACCTCAATTACAGCTTTTTGAAATGCTTACAACTAATCTAAAACCATCAAGGAGGTAAGTTTAATTAAATAGCATTATGTTGTCAGAAATCTACTCTTGCTCTGTGTCCCATTAATTTCGGGACACCCTGTATTAAAACAAATATTTTTATTAAGGATAGGCAGGAACATATTTCATTAGGCAACCCATTCGCGATATATTTGTTTACATATTATAATAAAAAAAATATTTTTCATCCGGTAGGCAGATGAGTAATGGACGACCTTAGTTCAGATCTTGTACTAATACCCTATTCTCAAGATCTATCGGCCCTTTAAGTTTTCTACATAAAATTCGAATCACCCTGGATACAAAGGAAACAATTGAAAAGAAAGGTAGTGTATTAACAAACAAGTCACAATCAACAGTTTTTATATTTAAATCGCTTTTTACAAAAAAAGTTGCTTTTATTTCCTAATGTATGTTATTTTAAAAAATAGTTTTAACAAGTTTCTAGATTTATTTTTCTTTCCGCTTTTGAAATAAAATCGCAGTGTTCCATGTAAAAAAAGTTGTGGTCATATCACAAAAACTAAAAATTTATCACATTTGTTTTAATGCCATCGAATGTATCTCAAAAAAGTGTAGTAAGTAATAGTATTATTAACATTTTAATTATACCTGCCTATTTCGCTTTGGATGTTGTATTTCAGTTTCTAATTCTAATTCATCACTTGAACTATTTAACCCAAACCACTGTTCAATATCTGAATCCTCATCGCAAACATATTTCTACAAAAAAGAATTTGAAAGTTATGATTACTGTACACGATATGTACTTTTAATATTATACTTAGTACAATTATTTTTACGTTACTACTATGAGTAGATTCATTGCAAGAATTCGTCATGACGAATAAATCTTGAATAAATAAGCAATATAAGTATGAACATGAAACCACATAACATATAAATGACGCCAAAGCACAGTGAGGTAGAATCCCAAAAAGCTGACCAAAACTCAAAAAATAAAGTTTCTAGTTCGGTAATTTTTACTGTTGGATTGGTTAGAGTAATTGATGACATAAAAAACTTAATACGTGACAGACGTGCGAAATGGCTTGCCACCCGCACCCGCACCCGCCTCCCCCGACACAGACATGACTTAAACGTACTTAACAGACAGGTGAAGGCGGCTCTGGGTGAACTGGCCCAGGACAACTGGGCTAGGCACCTGGAGTCGCTGGATCCACAAGACAACAGCCTCTGGAAAACGCAGAGGGCCCTGCGACAGACCGCTCGCCGTAAAATTCCTCCAATCCACGGTAGTGTGGGGGTGGTTTACACGAACCAGGAAAAGGCCGAGGCTTTCGCCGATAGCCTGGAACTGCAGTGTAGACTGCCTCAGCTGCCCGACGAAGACGAGGAATTCGAGATAGTGGCTGAGCGCGCGGCCCGACGCGTCGACAGAGAGCCAGACAATGACATAATCCCCCCCGCAACACCTGACGAACTAAGACTGACAATACGCAGACTTAAAAACAGAAAAGCCCCCGGACCCGACAATATACATAACACGACACTTAAACGACTACCACACAAGGGCCTCATGGCCCTACTAAACATAACAAACGCGACACTCAGACTAAGACACTTCCCTACCCGCTGGAAAACAGCAAACATAATCCTTATCCCAAAACCCAACAAAGATCACACCATCCCATCCAACTACCGGCCCATTAGCCTGCTCCCGGCTATGAGCAAAGTGGTAGAAAAAATTATCCTAACCCGTCTAAGAACCCACTCCCAAGAACTGCAAGTCATTCCAGACGAGCAGTTCGCCTTCCGACCCAATCACTCCACTGAACTCCAAATCCTTCGCCTTACCGAGCACATCACGGCGGCCTTCAACAGGGGACAGTACACTGGTGCTGTCTTCCTGGACGTCGCAAAGGCCTTCGATACGGTTTGGCATGAAGGCCTACTGATGAAAATGCTCACCAACCAATATCCCATATCCTTTACCAAACTCATAAAATCCTACCTACACCACCGAAAATTCCGCATCCAAATCCAAGATTCCCTTTCCACCACCCGTCCCATGGAGGCCGGTGTCCCCCAGGGCACCGTCCTGTCCCCACACCTATACACCATTTACAACTCCGACATCCCACATCCCCCCAACACCAACATATACTTATACGCCGACGACCTGACAATCACATCCCAATCCGTAGATCCTAGATATTCCGTCTACCTCCTCCAAAGCTCCTTAGACCAACTTGAAACCTGGTGCAACAGGTGGAAAGTCAAAATTAATCCCAACAAAAGTTCGGCTATCCTTTTTACCAAACGAAAAATCCCACAAAACCTTGACAGACTGACACTATCCCAGGAACCCATCTCCTGGAATCGACAAACACGATACCTGGGCGTGACGATGGACCAGCGTCTCACGTGGAAACCGCACATCGTGGAGACGGTGGCGCGAGCGAAGACCACCAGGGCTAGGCTCTATCCCTTACTCAAAGGTGGAAACACCCTCAGTTTAAGGAATAAGCGAACGCTTATCAAGGTGGTACTTCAACCGCAGCTAACCTACGCCTCCACGGCGTGGGGTCACGCGGCAAAAAGCCACTTAAAGTCATTACAGGCTGTGGAAAACATAGCCCTCCGCACGGCCACCGACGCGCCCTGGTACGTAAGAAACACTGACATATTACGAGACTTACAATACACAAACGCTACACAGACAATAAGACAAAACGCGGAGAAACGATTTGACGTAGCCGCTAGACATGACAATCCCCTCCTCAGGCAAGCCGTTGACTACGTACCCGACGTGACCGACAAACACAAAAGACCTAGACACCAACTTTTTGACCCTGGGTGACCACCCCAATGACCCCCCCCCTGCCCGCTAACCTTTTCTGTTTCAGAGACAGCCAGGATCAAGAAACGAAGACAACGACACACACACACACACACACACACACCCCCCATACCCTCCTTAACCCTCCCCTCCCGCGCTAGCCTAAGGGCCACCTTAGCAAAGCGCATCCCAGGCTGCATAGCCGCACTACCCTACCCAACCATACCACACATAAACATGACACTACCCCCGGGGTTTACACAGACGAGCCGGCGAAGCAAGAAGAGCGCCAGAAGAAAGGGCCCTAGCCGGCGGGGCCCAGCCAGGACAAAAGGAGGTCCCACAAAGCGCCTACACCGGCCGCATTTGCGGTCGGGGTAGACGACGGATGGGGCCCACCTACGAAGGCTGTCCAGGCCTACACGAGATGAGGCAGGATAAAGAGGGATAATCCCCCTCGATCCCAAATCATTGAGGCCAATTTCTAGCCATGGAATAATGGCTGTTCGAGTAATACACATACTTAAGTATGTGGAGTAATTGTCACACTCCGTAAGTCCCTTGTGTGAAAGAAAATAAATAAAATTCAGGGACTATTGAAGTAGATCTATTTAGTTCTAACCCACACCAAAATAGTCTATAGTAAGCAAACTTTTAATTGGCGAAAAGGTCCAAATTGTAGCGTTACACTTACAGGGTACACTTCTCACAGTCGCGTGTCCGCGGAAGGCACTCTTGTCTTGCGTGTTTCAACGAGTTGCGACGGATGATCACTGTGGAACTCTCGTATCAACGAAGCTAAAAACAACTTTTTTATTATTTTTTTAGAAAATCCCCTTTTTTTGAAGTTTATTTCTGTCACTTCTCAATTATCAAAAAGCCTTCTTGAAAAATCCGACGAAAAGTTTTTGGAACTAGATTAATATGCAAAGAAACTTAACTACTACTAAACGATATAGTGGGATAGATGTAGATGTCTCAGAAAATCGTGTTTTCTGACATAATATCCCAAGTCTCAGAATATATACTATTAGGGTCAAATCCCCTATACCTGCTTTTTAAATCACTACAAAGGCGACCGCTGCTCGAGCAACGCCAGGCTCACGCGTAAGAACAGAAGTAATACTTCTGTTCTAGTGGTTATAAAATTTCGTAGAGTTCACCGATTTATCTCTAACAAAATGAAATCAACTCATAAATGTACGTAGATTATGATTATGTAGGTTAAAATACTCAATATTTTTTATAAAAAATAGTAATTGGCTACCAAACTTACGTGCATTTTATGTTATAAAATGAAAAAATAATTTAGTTTTGAAGAAAAAAGTTTAATAATTCTGCAGAATTCTGTCATTTAACTTATTATAATTAACCCATTTTATTAGATCATTACTAATGCATCTTCGATTCAAACTTGAAATAATTCCGTCATTTTCATGGGCGTAGATAGGAGGGAACAGGGGTGTGCACTGCCCACCCCAAAAACATAAACAAATGTGTACCAGCTGTTTTATGTAAAACTCCGGGGAAAAGGGCGGGAAAAAATTCCGAGGAGAGTTCGGGGAAAAATCCCCGGGAAAAAATGCGGGGAAAAGTCCGGGATGACCCCGGAAAAAGCCAGGGGGAAAGTCCGTGGAAAAAATCCGGGAAAAGCTGTGGGAAAACTCCGGGGAAAAGTCCGGGAAAAAACTCCACCGAAAAACTCCTCGGAAGAGAAGTTGAAAAAGCAAAAATAAATGGGAAAAGTGCGGAGAAAAATTCCGGGGAAAATTTCGGTGCTTGGTAGCTAAATTAATATAAGTTGAAAAAGCAAAAATAAGTCAAAAATGGTCCGTTTTTAGAATAAAATAGGATTTTTTTTCTTAGAATCACCACAATGAGTTACCAGCAGTGACTCTATAATCAAATTTAGTAATTGTTTAATTTTAATCAGAGAAATCATTAAACAAAATTTCATCAAAAAGCGAAATATTTTATAAAATGTTTTTTCAAATATCAACACTAAAAATTCCTATGAAGGAATAATCGCAACATAAACCGAAACATCCTGTATAAAGACAGTATATTGGCTGTAAACACTCTGTAGAAAAATAGTATAATGGCTATAAAACATTTAAGTTCATATGAATTAGATTTTGTGGAATTAATACTTTTTACATTTGACCCTATATTGATTATAATCATGGGCGTAACTAAGGGGGAGCAGGGGTGTGTACGGTCCATCCCAGAAAAAAAGATCTAATATCGTCTATCATATCGGCACATCGGTAAGTCGCGCGTAAGCGAAAATTCTATCTACGCCCATGGCGAATTAAATTTACCAAAACTTGTTATAGACTTGTTTTCTAATATGAGCCTTTCATAGTATCTACGATCATTGTCATCACTTCCTTACAATATTTTTCCCGACAAAGGAACGGGTGCAAATCCGGTATTTTACATAAAAATGTTTTTTTTTGCAAAAACTATACAACTTACGTATAGGGAAAGCTATTAAAAAATTGTAGGTCTACAGAAAGGCATCTAATGAAATCATAAAACACAGGGTATTCTATTTGAAAATGTCGAGATTTTTCAAATTTTAAATTATCAGGTTTGGCATGATTTTTTTTGCCCCCTGTATATCGCAGGTCAACTTTTGATACTTTTTTTGAAAGAGCCATCTTCACTCTACAGTTCCTGAAAAAAAATAATTTCTAGCTGTCATACAATCATAATTATGTCAACTACTAGAAGTGACGAAACGTAAGAAAAAAAAAAATGAAAAGTCGATAATCTCGAAAACTATCAATATTTTAATAGGGATCATAACACAAAGTCCCGTTAATTTTTCACGTAGAATTCGATAGTGCCATAAAAAATATAGGTTTCCATTTAAAAAAATGAAGTTGGTACCTGCCCAGGAAAAACTGAACACCCTGTATTTGCAAATATATTTTCATATTGTGCAGCTCCGGAAAGTAGGCAACTCTGTAGAAAAAAAATTAAGTTATATCTTTTATTAACCTAGATATTGGACTTACGCGCACTAGGTGGACATGGTGTAGAGTGAGTGAGATGGACATAGTGCAAGGGTCAGTTCAATTTGCAGCTGTACGCTTTTCGTTGCTTTTAAATCTATTGTGTAACTTGTAATTGATTCTAATTATATTTATAAATTTTGTTCTATGAAATGAGTCAAATGAATATTTGTACCGAAGGTATTTTTGTAAAAATCTACTAAAGATATATGTGACCAAATAAAGTAATGCCATATGTCCATACATATTTATCTTTCAAAGTTTTGACTATAGTTACAGGGGGATTATTTAAATTTTGAATATTACTCTTCCTCTCTCTAAAGTACTTATAGTTGACAATATCCCCACTATTTCCGCCACTGGTCAGACAACAGTTTTGATATTATGGTATTTCTAGAAACTTGACCCAATGTAACGTACTGACGTACACCAAATTTAATTCAAACATCTCTACTATTTCCAAAATGATTGAGATTTCGAATTAAATGTGTGACAAAGTACCATCATTCTTGGTTCTATCCGCTCCTAAAGTCAGAGATTTAAAGCAGGATGCCCTGTATAGATGATCTTCCAACCCAAAAATGTAACAGTGAAATCAGCAGCTTTCTAGTATAAAAATAATGCATATTTATTTTACATTAGACCCTTCAATTAATTACATGTTCTACACAGTTAACAATATCGCCGTTTAAAATTAATGTACACTCTTAACAGACTATTACGAGTAGTACAGACGGTATCTGTTTCAAAAAATCCATATTTGGGTGAATCGTATATCCACGTAGATTTTTTGGCTTTTTGGCTTTCAAATATCACTAGAAATGAAAATTTTTCTATGCGCATAAAAAAAAACGTGGGCTTACCTTTTGGCGGCACAATATGTTAAAAAAGTTTGAAAAATGTCATATTTTTCTTCCTATTTAATTATGTATCTTTTCAAGAGTTGATTTTAGACGAAAATGGAAGAGGAACAAAATGTTTGTAATTAAATTTTTTACAAAATACGACTAGTTACAAATCGAATGAAGCATGATTATTATTGTAAAAATCGAAAAAATCGCCAAAAATGGGGTTAAAAGACATTACTTTTTAGGGATTTTTTTTGGGGTATTTAAATTGGGTATAGAACCATCAGACTTGGCTCAAGAAAACTTCATGTTATGTAGAATCATCACACCAAATTTCATCAAAATCGGTTCGAAAGGTTTTGGATAATAATTTTGCAATCCAGATTTTGAAAAAAAAATTGCAATTTTCAAAATTTTGCACAGCAAAAACCAAGGCCCTTAGATACTTGAAAATTGAATCACATATAGAAGGGCTTTCAAGCTTTCAAACACTTTTTGAAAAATTCGTATCCGTCAATTAGGAGAGTTCTGGCACTTGTTAAAACATTGGTCGAATTTTTGTACTTATAAAGAATTAGAATAACTTTGTGAATATTCAATTAAATCAAATTTTTTAAAGCAGGTTTTAAAAGTTATTGGAAAAACGCTTCTTTAAAAAAAAATCTATCAAACCATTTTGATGAAATTTGTTGTGAAGATTCCACACAACATGAACTTTTCTTGAACCAAGTATGAAGGTCCTATACCCAACTTAAAGACCCCAAAAAATTCCCTAAAAAAGTAATGTTTTTTAACCCAATTTTTGGCGATTTTTTGATTTTTACAATAATAATCATGATTCATTCAATTTGTAACTGGTCATATTTTGTAAAAAATTTAATTACAAAAATTTTTTTCCTCTTCCATTTTCGCCTAAAATCAACTCTTGAAAACACATAATTAAATAGGAAGAAAAATATGACATTTTTCTAATTTTTTAAACATATTGTGCCGCCAAAAGTTAAGCCCACGTTTTTTTTTATGCGCATAGAAAAATTTTCCTTTCTAGTGATATTTGAAAACCAAAAAGCCCAAAAACCTCCGTGGATATACGATTCACCCAAACCAAAACAGATACCGCCTAGTCTATATCACATTGTGAAAAACGGAAAGTGAGGACATAACCAGGTATTAGTGAATTCCACAAGTGTTAGTCCAAAATCACTTGTTGGTCTCCGTTTCAGTCGGGTTTTCGTGTTTCAGCCGATGAACTTCAAGGCAAGCATTACGTTTTCTTTTTCACATATTTACCATTGGTCTCATATCCACACTTATCGCTCTTAGATACCCCCATTTCTGAGAATATTTTGCACAACGAACAAAGGGTAATAATTCACACCTGCAAATCTTTTTCTGTGCATCAATTGAGGTCTCGTCAAAGACTTGCGTCTTTACACCTGTACATTTGAATCTTATGTTGCAGTTGATGCTGTTCGAAAGCATTCTTGTATATAGTTTCGTAGTTGCAGTTGTTACATCTCTACATGTTAAACCGTGAGGGATCTTTATGATTCACCTGGTGCTGTTTGACAGTACTCTTGTATTTACTTTCGTAATCACAGTCGCTGCACCTGTACATTTGAACCAGAGAAGAATCTTTATGTTTCAGTTGGTGTTTTTTGACAGCGTACTTGTATTTAGTTTTGTAATCGCAGTCGGTACACCTGTACATTTGAATCAGTGAAGGATCTTTATGTTTCAGTTGGTGCTTTTTGACAACATACCTGTATTTAGTTTCGTAATCGCAGCCGTTACACCTGTACATTTGAACCTGTGAAGGATCTTTATGATTCAGTTGGTGTTGTTTCATACGCCTGCTGTATCTAGTTTCGTAGTGACAGTAGTTACACTTGTACATCTGAACTTGTGAAGGATCTTTATGCTTCAGTTGGTGCTGTTTGATATAATCCTTGTATTTACTTTCGTAATCACAGTCGCTACACCTGTACATTTGAACCAGTGAAGGATCTTTATGTGTCAGTTGGTGTTTTTTGACAGCATATTTGTATTTAGTCTCGTAATCGCAGTCGTTACACCTGTACATTTCGACCAGTGAAGGATCTTTATGTTTCAGTTGGTGCTTTTTGACAGAATACTTGTATTTGTTTTCGTAATCGCAGTCACTACACTTGTACATTTTCACATTTGATCCATTCTCATGTTTACATCCATCTTCTTCTTCAGCTTTACAGTCACTCTCCTCGAATGGTACGAAACTGGACCTCTGAAGGGACGTGTCGCTGAAAAAATTGCATCTACAGGGTATTTTTGAAAATCAGGTTTTTATTTTAAAGGGTTACAGGTGACACGTGAAAATATTACGTTTCACAAAAAATATTGATTTGTTTACATTTTTTAGTTTTTATTTTTTACCATATCAAAAATTTTAATAAACCAGTCACAAAAATGAAAGGATANTTTGATTTGAGCTATTTGAGCTACATTTATACATATGAAGATTTGTCACTGAGTTAACCTCATTCGAAGCGAATATTATTTTTTTGGCTTTGATAATTGCTTGGGAACTAGTGATCGTACAGAAAATCTAAGCAGAGTTTTGAAAAGGAAAGGACGATACCAAGAGTGAAAGGAATTACTTCATATTGAGGAATGCCGATCAACAGTACGGTCGCATCGTACTCGTTTTTTTTTTAGTCAATCGATGAAGTAGACACACTTTTCACCAGATATTAGTATTTAGATCCACATTAAATTCAAAATTAGGCTCATATATTGAAACATAGCGAAAGATAATAGTTTATCGGAGATTAGTGCCTGACTAAATTAATTAAGTTCGTTACAATGAATTATTTTAATTCAATGAGTGATTTTTGAAATATATTTCTACTTTTATTGTTTTGTGTAGGCTTAGTTAACAATTCAGTTAATAAGTGTTATTAATATGCCTTTGTTTTTTGAAATACTGAAACATTTTAAATATTTTTTTTTGTTTTGAAATCATCCCCTATTCCGCATTTATATATTCTTATTTTATATAAATCAAACTTTTGATAACTATTAACTCATGTTTGTTTCAAATGATGATTAATTCTTAAAATTAATATTACTTGTAATTATAAATTATTAAAATAATTATGTGAGAACCCTTAAAACCAGAAGAAAGAAATTACAAGAGAAAAACCTGAAAAAAAAAATTGAAATTATATAATGTCCATTAAAAAAGGTGGGTTTAAATAAGTGAGGTAAGTATTATTATAATTATTATTTTTTCCGCAGTTTTCTCTTGTCAGTTCTCAATATTTTTCTTTCTTTACTGAATATTATTTTATTATGTTTCAAATGCGTGTATAGTCTGATCCCAATTATTTTTAATATTTATTCTCTAATATTGCTTGTTGTATGTATGTACAATATGGTGCTTTATCTTTATGCAGTTGGTATTGCAATGCTTTAGCCTGATGTAAAATTATTATTTATTATTTATCATTATCACTAATATCTGCCTCTAAATTTTTTTCTAAATCACCTTTTTTTTTGGAGTGATATTATAAATAGTATTTTTTTCTGTCTACAAAATTGTATTCCATTACGAGAAACTTCGAATTTTGCCCAAGGTCCCATATAAGAGGAGTAATCGAAGTTACATTCGGAAGATATACAGGCTGTTACAAATTCACTTCTCACTACAAGGACCTCAGAAACGGCAAGAGATACGAACTAGCTCAAATGGGGGCAAAGTTGCTTAATCAGGGGACCAACGTTAAGCCTCTAAAAAATCAAGACTAACATTATTAGTTGAAATACATATATGAAAAAAGAAACGAAATTTTGGAAATCCAATTTTGTTTCATATCAGCCTTGTTCGAGGTGATTCAAAAAAGAACACTTTCTCATAGCAACTTTTTGCCCTCTATCGAATGGCATAATCAATTTTTATATGTAACGTTTCGTCTTTCCAGAACGTCATCAACTTCATTTTTTTAAATACGTCCCTGGAAATTTTATTACATTTTTTGCAAGCCTTCATGACCCCCAATACTGTACTGCTCAGCAGTGGCGGCTCGTTAAAGGAGGCACGGGAGGCTAAGCCTCTGCAATTTTACCGTTTCCGAGATCCCTGTAGTGAGAAGCGAATTTGTAACAGTCTTTATATGAATTTTCTGTATCTGCCGAGATACCGGAGATTACAGCCCCCAAAAATTTTTTATAGAGTTCTTTGTACCAATACATGATTTAATGCATTGTTTCATAATGAACTTACATTTTTTCCAAATAATTTGTTAACCTAACACTTGATGGTCGTTTAAAAATTTGTAGGATACCGTTTACAACTGACACAATTTGTTACAATTAGTTTATCACCAGATGGTATGTATTAAATCATATAATTTTTTAAATTAATGTTAAATCGGTCTTTTATTACCTCCTTTCCTCATCTTCCGATTTTATGTCGATACTTTCAGATTTAATTGACATTTCCATCTGATTAATATGGAATTCTTAAATAAATTAAATACGTTAAATACAAAATATGCAAGTGTTTAATATCACCGATACCATTTCAGGAGCCAATTTCTCGATAGCTTCAAGTTCTTCTTCACGTATGCATCTAAACTCGCTTTCTACTGGGTGTATACACAATCGACATATTTTCTGACTGCAAACTAATTCACTTTTTTTCTCCTGCATGTACACTTCTCTTAAGTCGAGCTGTAACATTTTTTTGCTATCCACATAAGGAATAATTGTCTTATCCGTATTCAGACACATTGACTTGAATTCTGACGCCGAATTTAACTTTCTTCTGCAAACGTTACATATAACCTCTTTGCTCTCGCTATCAAATTTCTGAAAAATTTGCAACTTTAAACAGAAAGAAAATAAGTGTAGCGGAAAATAACAGTTAAATCCTAAAAGTTGTTTGACACTTGAGACTTGTTAAGGCATAATCTAATTATATTTCACCGACTTACCAATTTCAGCAAAAGAACATCTAGAATGTCTCTGATAATGTTGTCTACCACTTCAAAACTTTTATCGGTTATATTTTTAAGGCAAAAGCTACACGAAGTTTCCTTAACATCAGTCATTGTTGTTCAACAATCTTAATTTGAGTATAAAAAGAACCGAGATACAAAAATA
>NW_019426041.1:0-4191 GCF_000390285.2 Anoplophora glabripennis
TCGTACTGAACCAAGATATTATTACCTTCAAAAATAAATTAGCTCGTGAACTAGTTGAACCTCATATACTAAGACGAGTATCAACACAGAGTTTGCCATTTCTGCTCAATTTACAAACAAAGAAATATCTACGCCTTCCTTCAGTAATGGACGAGCAAAGTGTAGAAAACATTGATTGTACAGCAAAACCTAAGTGTTCTTATTGCCCGAAAAAGAAAAATTGTTACTAAATGTATGAGGTGCTCCAAGCCAATTTGTAAGGAACATACTACCACCTACTGTGTTCAGTGCCTACACTCTAATTCCGAATCAGAATAGACACTAGTTTAGTTAAGTAGATTTTATTCTTTTATGCTTATGTTCGTTTACATTACCTATGTGTGTTTATTTTTAAAATTGACCTTTTTTATTAATAAAAAGTATTCTATAATAGATTATTATTTAATATTTGGAGAATAAATGGACAAAAGAACTTGACCTAGCAGTATTTTTTAATAACAAATCATTCTGCTGCATAAAACTTACTGGTGAGCTAAACGCTCACCGGCGAGCAACAATGTGCAGATGTATAGCTAGGTAGAATAGACACTAGTTTAGTTAAGTAGATTTTATTCTTTTATGCTTATGTTTGTTTACATTACCTGTGTGTGTGGGCGTGTGTGTGTGTGTGTGTGTATGTGTGTGTGTGTGTGTGTGTGTGTGTGTGTGTGTGTGTGTGTGTGTGTGTGTGTGTGTGTGTGTGTGTGTGTGTGTGTGTGTGTGTGTGTGTGTGTGTGTGTGTGTGTGTGTGTGTGTGTGTGTGTGTGTGTGTGTGTGTGTGTGTGTGTGTGTGTGTGTGTGTGTGTGTGTGTGTGTGTGTGTGTGTGTGTGTGTGTGTGTGTGTGTGTGTGTGTGTGTGTGTGTGTGTGTGTGTGTGTGTGTGTGTGTGTGTGTGTGTGTGTGTGTGTGTGTGTGTGTGTGTGTGTGTGTGTGTGTGTGTGTGTGTGTGTGTGTGTGTGTGTGTGTGTGTGTGTGTGTGTGTGTGTGTGTGTGTGTGTGTGTGTGTGTGTGTGTGTGTGTGTGTGTGTGTGTGTGTGTGTGTGTGTGTGTGTGTGTGTGTGTGTGTGTGTGTGTGTGTGTGTGTGTGTGTGTGTGTGTGTGTGTGTGTGTGTGTGTGTGTGTGTGTGTGTGTGTGTGTGTGTGTGTGTGTGTGTGTGTGTGTGTGTGTGTGTGTGTGTGTGTGTGTGTGTGTGTGTGTGTGTGTGTGTGTGTGTGTGTGTGTGTGTGTGTGTGTGTGTGTGTGTGTGTGTGTGTGTGTGTGTGTGTGTGTGTGTGTGTGTGTGTGTGTGTGTGTGTGTGTGTGTGTGTGTGTGTGTGTGTGTGTGTGTGTGTGTGTGTGTGTGTGTGTGTGTGTGTGTGTGTGTGTGTGTGTGTGTGTGTGTGTGTGTGTGTGTGTGTGTGTGTGTGTGTGTGTGTGTGTGTGTGTGTGTGTGTGTGTGTGTGTGTGTGTGTGTGTGTGTGTGTGTGTGTGTGTGTGTGTGTGTGTGTGTGTGTGTGTGTGTGTGTGTGTGTGTGTGTGTGTGTGTGTGTGTGTGTGTGTGTGTGTGTGTGTGTGTGTGTGTGTGTGTGTGTGTGTGTGTGTGTGTGTGTGTGTGTGTGTGTGTGTGTGTGTGTGTGTGTGTGTGTGTGTGTGTGTGTGTGTGTGTGTGTGTGTGTGTGTGTGTGTGTGTGTGTGTGTGTGTGTGTGTGTGTGTGTGTGTGTGTGTGTGTGTGTGTGTGTGTGTGTGTGTGTGTGTGTGTGTGTGTGTGTGTGTGTGTGTGTGTGTGTGTGTGTGTGTGTGTGTGTGTGTGTGTGTGTGTGTGTGTGTGTGTGTGTGTGTGTGTGTGTGTGTGTGTGTGTGTGTGTGTGTGTGTGTGTGTGTGTGTGTGTGTGTGTGTGTGTGTGTGTGTGTGTGTGTGTGTGTGTGTGTGTGTGTGTGTGTGTGTGTGTGTGTGTGTGTGTGTGTGTGTGTGTGTGTGTGTGTGTGTGTGTGTGTGTGTGTGTGTGTGTGTGTGTGTGTGTGTGTGTGTGTGTGTGTGTGTGTGTGTGTGTGTGTGTGTGTGTGTGTGTGTGTGTGTGTGTGTGTGTGTGTGTGTGTGTGTGTGTGTGTGTGTGTGTGTGTGTGTGTGTGTGTGTGTGTGTGTGTGTGTGTGTGTGTGTGTGTGTGTGTGTGTGTGTGTGTGTGTGTGTGTGTGTGTGTGTGTGTGTGTGTGTGTGTGTGTGTGTGTGTGTGTGTGTGTGTGTGTGTGTGTGTGTGTGTGTGTGTGTGTGTGTGTGTGTGTGTGTGTGTGTGTGTGTNCACCCCCTCTCAAAATAGTACAGGGTGGGGCGTTTCTTCGGAATTTACATTAAATATTTTTGAAGTGAAAAGTGGTACGCCACTATTTTCTCTTAAAATAGAAAATATTTTTGAAATCTTCATCCATTTCTCAGCAAATCTGGTCTTTTCATTTTCTATTGTCCGACACAAGGTTTGCACATAAACAAAATAAAAACCATTTTTCGACATGTCATGTTGGTACAGAACAATTTGTATGTAAAAGTGTTTTTTTTATTTTTTAGTATGATTTTTATTAGGTATTGCTCATTCGTGAAAAGTGAATTTGTAATAAACAAATATATAAATTAACAACAAACTACCAAATACCACTCATGCTATAAATTGTTATGTACTATATATAACTACAAAAAATGTTTAAACAAAGGTAATTACCTTTGTTTAAAAATTTATTTAAAATACACGGTTCTTGAATGAGCAATAATAAAAATGATATTAGCAAATAAAAAGGGACTTTTACGTACCTACCAATAATTAGGAACCGTATCAGATATTAGCGATATGGCCATGCAGGAAAATGGTTTTAATTTTTTTACGCAAAAACCATGCATCAGACGAGATAAAACCAAGAGACCAGATTTACTGAGAAATAGATGAGAATTTCAAAAATAATTTTTATTTTAAAAGAAAGCAGCGGTGTACCATATTTTTTGTCTTAAAAATATTCAGTGCAAATCCCACATGAACGCCACTGGTAAAAATTATTATTCATCAGAAAAAGCCTCTAGGTACCATAAGGGGCATGTGTCAAATTTACAAAGTTATTACAGAAAAAAGTATTTTTCTTAAAATTGTATCACCCTGTAGTTCAAAAGTTAAGACGTGTAAGATATACTTTTAAGATATACGTTTTTTACTTAAAATGGACCCATTAATCATACCCGTGACTATGACCATATCATACACACCCTGTATATAATATATTTTTATAAATGATGTATAACATTTTAGCTTCACCTTACGGACCAATAAAGACGCAAATGGACTGATGGGGAGAAAAAAGCCGTAATAACAGAGTTCANTATGAAATAACATTTCACTTCTTTCGTCCATAACTTCGACTAGATGTCACTGAAAGTAGTTTCCCTAGTTTTGGCCCGGTTATATCTCAGTTGGGCTAGTCTGATCAAATTGGATATGACTGCTTCAAAGTAAGAATCAGTGACATCAGGAAATATTTTGTGGGCTGCATCTACATCAGAAAAAATGTTTAAAAAAATCTGTATAGGTATGTATTAAGTGGCACACAAAAAAATATTCGCTAATTCTACATCTACATTCTACATATTTAAAATTTTTAAATTGTCAGCTAAACTGATAACTGATAAATATATATTTTACCTAAATACCTGCCTATATAAATATTATTACCAATTGCTTCTTTGCAACATATCTGTGGAAAAAAAATTCGAGCAGACTATCAAAAATTGAAAAAAATCAAATTTTGCTTGTCCGAAGTTGATGAAATTTATCCTGATCTGCCGAACACTCTATATGAAATATCTAACTTTTGGTAATACCCGTACATAGGCCTATACTTGGTTTATACATGTATGAAATTTAAGTTCTTAATAAAATATAAAATTTTTTACCACGTACATGTAAATCACAAATTTTCAAGAAAAACGAAATGAGCTAGCAACGGCGCATCGAAAAACAAAATACCGCCGGATAGCCTAAAGCTAGACGAATGAGAATATGTAAAAAATATAAGGTGTTCCATTTAAAGAAAAGTTGAAATTGCGTGGAACTCGATAAATGAACAACCTGTATGTATAAAAATATCATATCAAAACATAATTGCGTATTTCCAATAGCAACGGGGCTATGCTCC
>NW_019426042.1:0-29124 GCF_000390285.2 Anoplophora glabripennis
AATGGAAGAGGGAAGTAGACGTAGGTAATGTGACACTTTCAAACCTTCAATGACATTAGTAATGTCAAAATTACAGGTATGGTTGTAAATAAATAGGATTTTCAAACCATTTGGAACTGTAAAGATTGATAATCTGTGTATCGTAACCTCACTTTATACTTGTTATAGAATTCGGTCGAAGTCTGTTTGAATTATTTCTAAGCAGAAATGGAAATCATTGAAAGATCGTCGATGATCTGGCCAATTATTTTACTGTGGATAAGACAAAATACAGATGGAGAAGATTTATTAGAGTTATACATGTTTCATATATAGGGGGAGGCATACCTATACCTGCAGAAAAGAGGTTGATAATGCTGTTATGGTGGTTGGGCAAAGGTAACACTCTTTTGTTGGATGAAATTATTGGTTTACAGCATAACTACATTACCTGGCCAAATCATAATGAAATAGAGACTGTTACAAATGAGTTTTATCGAAGAGGTAATATACCAGGTTAGTATGTAGATACTAGGGANCAAGCTCCTTGCTTTTTTGAAACGCCAGAATATAGGCTTTAGGCCCAAGAAATCTACTACCTTTACCAGACAAAATATAGAGGATTTTCTAAGCACCCCAAGAATTCCTTCCTATCAAGGTGAAATTTTCTTTTTAATTTTTTCTATTTGGTTTTAATTATTTTTTATAATTATTTTAGGTTGAGCTTATAATAGGTGTATCTGGAGCATGCCGCACTGATGAATTATTTAAAATGAAAACTACGCATATTATTAGATATTAGAAAAGAAAATTTCTATTGAAATTCATGATCACTGAAATAAACTGGATAAAAATTGTGAAAGAATTTATCCAGGTACGGATAGATATAAAAAATGAGATTTTTTGTTCAATATCGATCGGGAAGAGCTCGAAATCAGCCTCTTGGATACAAATCTATCTCTAAATTTCCTTATAAAATAGCCTGCTTTTTAAAACTTCCTAAGGCAGAAACGTACACAGGTCATGCTTTTAGAAGAACGGCAGCTACGTTGCTGGTTAATAGCGGAGCAGATATTCTTCAGTTGAAGCGCTTAGGGGGCTGGCGGTCTAGTNATATAAATTATTTATATACCACCAAAATTAATCAGTATGTCTATAGAAACAACAATGAACGCTTCGCAATTAATAGTTCTGCAAACCCTTTTGAAAAGTTCGCTAATTATACAGCGATAATTCAAAAGAGGTGTTTATTAATATTGGAGGTGTATCATAATATTAATATGCGTCATTTTATTGTTTTGACACCATTCAAAATTGTGCAGGTTGCGTTGAACAAACATGTACAGGTGGCAAGGCCATGCCTAGCAACGATGCATGACAGATACAAACAATTTTGAATTCTCGTTCGATCCTTCAAATTTGCGGCTGAAAAAATGTTGTCAGATAGCGAGAGTGAAGATTATTTGCCAGACGGAACTCCACCAGAACTAAAACAAGCTGCTGAAAAAGCAGANCTGGCGCTCTTCTTGCTTCGCCGGCTCGTCTGTGTAAACCCCGGGGGTAGTGTCATGTTTATGTGTGGTACGGTTGGGTAGGGTAGTGCGGCTATGCAGCCTGGGATGCGCTTTGCTAAGGTGAGACCTAGACACCAACTTTTTGACCCTGGGTGACCACCCCAACGACTCCCCCCCCCCTGCCCGCTAATCTTTTCTGTTTCAGAGATAGCCAGTATCAAGAAACGAAGTCAACGACACACACACACACACATACACACCCCCCATAGCCTCCTTTCCCCTCCCCCACCCCGCGCTGCGCTAAGGGCCACCTTAGCAAAGCGCGTCCCAGGCTGCATAGCCGCACTACCCTACCCAACCATACCACACATAAACATGACACTACCCCCGGGGTTTACACAGACGAGCCGGCGAAGCAAGAAGAGCGCCAGAAGAAAGGGCCCTAGCCGGCGGGGCCCAGCCAGGACAAAAGGAGGTCCCACAAAGCGCCTACACCGGCCGCATTTGCGGTCGGGGTAGACGATGGATGGGGCCCACCTACGAAGGCTGTCCAGGCCTACACGAGATGAGGCAGGATAAAGAGGGATAATCCCCCTCGATCCCAAATCATTGAGGCCAATTTCTAGCCATGGAATAATGGCGCGCGGTTGCGCACTCGTCGAAGCTCATTCTCCCCTACTCCATAGCTGTTTTCTCGCGAGCAGAATATTTCAAAACGTCTTCAAAACTGGTTTAAAATAATTTCAATGTGACGTCATAATTTCATAGCGCAAGAAAATAGGATTTTCAAACCATTTGGAACTGTCATGATTGATAATCTGTGTATCGTAACCTCACTTTATACTTGTTATAAAATTCGGTCGAATTATTCTGTTTGAATTATTTCTAAGCAGAAATGGAAATCATTGAAAGATCTTCGATGATCTGGCCAATTATTTTACTGTGGATAAGACAAAATACAGACGGAGAAGATTTATTTCCATCTATACTTGAAGTAATGGAACATACACGGCCCGCGGGATATTGTGAAATGTGGCTGCCAAATTATTTGAATTATGATTTTTTTCAACTCTTCAGAATGAGCAGAAAAGCTTTCCAGAAATTGAATGGAAAGATTAGAGTTATACATGTTCCATATATAGGGGGAGGCATACCCATACCTGCAGAAAAGAGGTTGATGATGCTGTTATGGTGGTTGGGCAAAGGCGAGACACTTTTATCAGTTTCTGATAAATTTAACGTTGCTTTGTCAGCCGTTCACAAAAGTAACACTCTTTTGTTGGATGAAATTATTGGTTTACAACATAACTACATTACCTGGCCAAATCATAATGAAATAGAGACTCTTACAAATAAGTTTTATCGAAGAGGTAATATACCAGGTTAGTATGTAGATACTAGGGAAAGCAGTGGTCTTAAAGACGTACATACCAGAACGTTTAGTAAATTCTGTAAAAAATTTAGTAATCTATCATTGGATATCTTTATCTTCTTGTTGTTAATTTGATATTCTATATGATGTGAATTTAATTTTTAGGAGTGGTCGGGGCAATAGATGTAGCTAACATAAACTTTAAAGCGCCGACGGAGCAGCAAGAGAGCTATATTGATAGAAAAATGCAGCACAGTATTAAGTTGCAGGGTATATGCACCTCTGACAAAATTTTTACTAATATAGTGGTGGGCTGGCCAGGTTCTGTTCATGATAGTAGGGTGAGTAGCATTATATATATATATATATATATATATATATATATATATATATGGGTTCGGAAAGTACAAATGGTAAATCTGTAAGTCTTATGTTAAAGCAGCTAGACAGAGTAGAGATTGTGGTATCGATTGGTTTTACACAGACGTTTTAAGTAGTAACTGGATGCTGAATGGCTACAGCCATCATTGTTTACCGCACGATTTTCTATCGCTTACCTTGTTCTTCTGACGTAAGCGCCCATTTACCATGTGCACTTTCAGAATATGTATATTTATTACATAAAAGGCAATATAAAATATTTAATTTTTTCTACTGCAGGTTTTCCAAAATTGTGAAATCTTTAGGAAAGTATCCAATAACATAGAGAGGAACAAATATTTTCCTACATTGGAGCATCATCTGGTGGGGGACTCAGCATATCCGTTGCTTGATTATATGATGACTCCATATAGGTAAGAAAAAATATATACGGCTTGTCCAAAAATACTCTTACTATATGTAAATTTTCTTATCAATCGTTAACTTCATTAAGTAGGAATTTTAGGAAGTCACTGTTTTTTGTTTTAAATAAAAAATTTTAAATTACATGTAATATAGTAAGTATTTTTGTACACAGGCTTGTATAAGAATAAATTAACTTAATATTATTCCTCTCATCACTTTTAATTTTAGAGATAATAGAAATCTTACGGTAGAGCAAAGAAGATTTAATTACTTACACAGCAAAACACGTATTGTTATAGAACATACGTTTGGAATTCTAAAATCTCGATGGAGAATATTAAAATATATAAATGTTAACACAGTAGAGAAAGCAGTAAAAATCATTGTTGCTTGCTGTGTTCTTCATAATTTCTGTCTTGTCTCTGGGGATGCCTGGGAGGAATACAATGAAGTTGAAGATAATAACATTAATGTATTTCATAATGTACAAAACGTTGTAAACAATTTTGCTGTAGATAAAAGAAATCGAATTGCACAGATGTTGTAAAGAAACTCTTTTATCTACAGCAAAATTGGTATTGCTTTTACCTTTTATTGTAACTTTTAAAATTATAGAAAAATTTAAAATATTAGTACCATCTATACTTTCTCTCTTATATTCCGTCCCATTTTCCTTCAGGTAGGTACATAAATAAAATATGCAATAGCTACGTAAAAAAATATGACAACATATTTTATTCCTAATTTATTTATATCTACATAAAACATTCATAACTTCAGGAAACACGTTTTTATTACTTAGGACTAAACTAAACTAAATAACTTCCATTTTTTAACAAAAAATATATCTAGTGTTTTAATTGCACAGAATACTTTCATTATATACAGGGTGTCCCGTAAGTACATGCTCATATACATGTGATTTACGACGTCAAAGTAATGCGATCTAGCCAAACTCGGTTATTATCAACTTTTGGACAAAGATAAATTTGACCAGATTGCATTATTTTCATGTCTATCACCTGTTACTCTATGTACACATACTTACGGGACACACTGTATATTATTTTAATCTTTCTAATCACTTTCACTGTCGGTATCTCTCTTCCTTTTCTCACCAGAACGCTTTTTTTTATTAAGTAAAGCCATCACCTGAGCATGACGTTGCCTGCTTTCTTCTCTTAATAATTCAACCAATGTAATAAATTCCTCCTTGCGTTGTTCCAAATTTTCTTTGTGGATGTTTTTTATGACGTCAACCACTCGCTCCTTTTGGGGACGGCAACTTTTCTTAATTTCCATAAACCTGTTCGAGGTTGTAGGTGTTGAAGATTCACAACTTTCTCTGTCGCTCACAGTATGGGGCATCTTTGCTTTTTGTTTTTTTGTACTACATGGTGTTTCTTCACTTTTATTTTCCTTGTCACTTTTTTCATTGTCAGTCAATATTTCTGAATCTACAACTACAGGTGGACAAATTTTATGTTTGTCACCCAAAATTTCATTCATTTCAGTATAATATGGTGGTGTATCCACAGCTCCCTCACCAGTTAATTTTCGTTTTTGAATAAATTTCAAATATGACGTTTGCAAATTAGCAAATTTTTGTCGCACTTTTTCACGGCCATCTGTGCCTTTGCCTACGTAATATCCCATACTATTCATGTGGTCTGCAATTTTATGCCATATAACATTTTTTCCACTCTTTTTATCCATAAAATCTTTATCAAATTGTTTCCGTAGATCTAAAAGAACCAAAGTAGCGTCATGATCCTTTTGTGATTGTGTCTTAGAAGTTTTCCACAGTTCACAAGTTTGTGACCTATCTGCAATTGGAATATATGAGGAAGTCATTGGAGGTGCTGTAGACATGGCTGTGGTTGTTGCCGTTGAGGTGGCTGCATCCCACGAGACATTTTTCCCAAGCTCAGATATTTTAGTAGCTGTTCCTTCTGCCATCAAGCCGCAATCATTAAGTATGGTGCTCGACACAAAGGCTGAACTGGTAGTTCCTTAAATAAAATAGAACGCCTGTAAAATTAATAATTACTACTCTTTACAGCGCAAACTTACCATTGCTTTCTATTATTTCGCAAAGAATTTCATCTTTATCATTTCTTATTAACGTGCCATTACTGTTACATAAAAAACCTTTAAATACAAAGTGATTAAAGGTTTCCATTATTAATCTCGGACGAAATAAACAACATAACATAACCCAACAATTATTAAATGAAACGTCATAAACAAACGAGAGAACGCATGCGTCCATTTCGAAATCAAGATGAGATCCTGGTTCCAAACTGTTTGAACCAATTTCGATGTGACGTCACGGGTTCATCGCAAGAAAGCACTATTTTGAAACAGTTTCGAACCAGTTTTAAAAAAGTGATCGCGAGAAAACAGCCCATATCTCTGGCCATAACCCTATTTTTTGTGCCATATCCACAGATTAGGTCAAAATAATAAATCTTTTATCTGTGGGTCATAACCTAATGGAAGGAAATGTATTCCTGTTATTTACAAATTTATAAGGAATTTACTATTATATATTAAATATGCAGGTTTCTGAACCGAATAATGTAAAAATTTATAATTTGAGTGTTGGAAAGTCTTTGCCAGAGGTAAGTTAAATTATGAAATGAATTTTAAATTTAATTTGTCTTTTATTAGTGGTTGTCGGAACGTAAAAGGAGGGCTTTACTGAAAAAAGATGTAGACCTTAGGAGACGAATTGAACTTATTCAAGATTTTGATATGCCAGGTCTCAGCACAACTGTTAAAATGTCGAGAGATGGACAATATATTTTTGCCACTGGTATATACAAACCTAGAATAAAATGTTTTGATGTAAATAATTTATCTTTAAAATTTGAAAGATGTTTTGATTCAGAAGCTGTTACGTTTGAAATACTTAGTGATGATTATAGTAAGGTAACACATTTAATGTAGCAAATGTATGAATATATATTTTTATAAAAAAATATTACGATTTTAGTTTGTCCTACTGCAGTGCGACAGGTATATAGAATTTCATGCAGCTTACGGAAGATATTACAGACTTCGAATACCAAAATTTGGTCGAGATATGCAATACCATTATCCCAGTTGTGATTTATTCGTTGTTGGTGCATCTTCTGATATCTATAGGTTAAATTTAGAAAGAGGTCAATTCATGGCACCTTTCACTAGTAACTCCTCATCGATTAATAAATGTTCCATAAATCCTGACCACCATTTATTAGTATGTGGAACACAGGAAGGAAAAGTTGAGGCATGGGATCCTAGAAGCAAAACTATGGTGGGAAGTCTAGATAGTGCCTTTAACTGTATTAATGAAAACAAACAGTAAGTATAAATATTGCAATACATATAGCTGGGAGAAGTTACCATATAGAGTTATAATTCTTAACTTGCACAATGAGCTATGGCGACCTATGGATGGAGCCTACATGAGCTATTTCAAAACTTGAGCCATAACAGATGTGAAATATTTAAGAAATGTTTTATTGCTGTAATAATGTCTCTGAAAAACTCGAACTGGTACTGATGACAAAATAACGACCCAAAATAGGCCAAAAAACGTATCAAAGCACAAAATTCTTTTTGATGTTATCGTTGACGTTTATCTCCATCTTTTTTTTAAACATTGTTAGTCAGTCGATACAAGTAGGTCAGTTAAATTAAAATGGCACACAGGAAACATATATTCACATTGTATAAATAATATGTATTGTTAACAACCTGAATTAATATAGTTTAGAACTTAAAATATAATCAAATTAAATAATACTCGTATATTATAATCCAATATCACGTTTATTAAATATTTTTATATATTTGGAATGTCTCTGGGGAATGTTTCTAAACCTGGAAAGAAAGGTACTAGTCGCAGTAGCAAATTTTTGTACTTGTGTCGAAACAGAATGACAAACTTGAAATAATATATCATTCGCATTCCTCAGTTGGCAGTTTCACAGCAAGTTTCCAATTAATAATACATATTGATGTTATTGGCATTTTTTTTGAAATTTTTATCAGTATTAATTTCAGTAGAATTGAAAAACTGAGCTGTCAACAAAAAGGTTGTATTGCGCTTATACTATATAAATGTTCATATTTAAAAAAAATTATAATTGTTATTTACATTATAGTATATTTTTTAATATCATTTAAGAGAAAAATGTATTATTGGCAACACTTTATTCACTTCATTTCACCTCACGAAAGTCAAAAATATATTTTTTATTTTGATTCTTCTTTTTTTTAACAGCAATGAGTTTTTCATTAAACAAAATAAACTTTATTCAGTGGTAGAAACCCAAACATTTTAAAATTTGTATCACTTGACAAATTTATTTGTTACTTTTCAAAGTAATATATTAATTTATTACACACTATGTCAGTTGCTACATACAACTAATTTTAGACAAAAAAAATAAGTACAAATTATAAAATCGAAAAACTTCCTTTTGAAGAAAGCTGCAAAAAAAGTTAGGAAAGGCTGTTATGCAGAAACTGTTATCGTCATTAAACATTTACATTTATTTATAATTTATGTAAAGCTGTGGATATTATTACGATATAGGGTTACCAAATGTGAAACATGTAAAGAATGACAATTGTATCAAAAAAGGATGACTTTCAATGAAAAAGGAGGACTTTTTTGAACATTTTATTTTACTTTATTAGGAAAATGAAAGATACTTGTAAACACAAGTGAACTTAAAAAACATTGCATTTTGCATATATTGCGTTAACAAATGGAACAAAAACTTCATAAAATATGTTGCGGGCATCCTTACATTCACTCCGTAGCCGCAGAATGTTATTGTTGATTATCCAAGGATAATAGTATTGTTAAGATTGTGATTTTTGATTGAAAACTAATCATGCTAATCTTGATTAAAATATTAAAAATTTTCAAGTAAGTGTTAGGTGCAGCAATTTTTATTGATACTATTTTTAAAAAGCCGGACAGAGGGGAAATCCAGCCGGACAATTAAATTTTCTTTAAAAAGGAGGACATGTCCGGCTTTATCCGGACGAATGGTAACCCTATTACGATATATATTTTAATTAGTTACAATATGGAATTTGCAATTAAATTTCAAGTAACATTTTAAATTTGTTTACAAAATGCGGTAGAAACTTCACACACTGACATCTATAGCAATAATGCTATAATTAAAAACATTTATATGAATATCATTCAAACGGAATATGTAAATTGAGAATCGCAAAAGTTTCCTAAAACTGCTTAACTATTTTAATAATGGTACTGGAACTCTATATGATACGAGTATGAACTCTGTATGAACTTGAAAGTCAAAATTAAGTTAAATTTTGTCCACCATAACCTACAAAAAATACACTTGCAAACTTTAACAATTTTTACTTTTTAGATTGGAAGGTTTTCCTTCTGTATCTGCATTAAAGTTCAATGGCGGTTTAGAATTGGCAGTCGGAACATCAACTGGTCAAATATTATTATATGATATAAGGTCGAATAAACCATATTATATAAAGGATCACATGTATGGCTTACCGATAAAAGATGTAGATTTTCATCAAGAACAAAACTTGATATATTCCCTAGATAGTTCTATCTTGAAGATCTGGGAAAAAAATAATGTAAGTAATCGTTGAACGAAAACTTATGTAATCAGTAATGTAACTTTACAATTCTCTGTTTTATTGTTGTAACTATTTTTTACAAAAATTATTTTTTTAGTGATGTCCATTTGATTTTTTTAGGGAAAATTATATACATCTATAGAAGCATCAACGGAATTCAATAACCTGTGCACTATTGCTAATTCAGGTCTATTTTTTCTTGCAAATGAAAATACAAAAATACAGACATACTATATACCTTCCCTGGGTCCAGCACCCAAATGGGCTAGCTTTTTGGATTCACTTACTGAAGAACTCGAAGAAAAGAATTTTGAACATGTCTATGACGATTATAAATTTGTAACTAAAAAAGAACTTGAGACATTGGGATTAGAACATTTAATAGGAACAAACTTACTTAGGGCTTATATGCATGGGTACATTTTTAGTATTTATTCACATATTTTTAAGTTTTTTAATTATACTGAGGCTTATCCACAATGTAAGAATACTCAATTTTTTTTAAAACGAAACGACAGTATATTTATGAAAAATTATTTCAACCACAATGCGCTTTGTAAGTAGAGGGATGAGCTTTATGTTCCAACAGAATGAATCCAAGAGCTCCTTTGTGGCATTGTCATGCAACAAGTGCACTCCCTTCGTTAACATTTCCTTGCATTTGTTCCATATCGCCCTCCGTAATGTTTTAGGGATTCACAGTACTGCCCAAGAATAATTGTTTCCCGCTTTGGCAAAAAATCTGAGGAGAATCCCTTTAATCCCAGAACACAGTTGCCATGACTTTTCTCCTTTGTTCATCATGAACATTTGTTCTGCCAGCTATGTACTTACGATACCACTTTTACACATTAGTACAATATATCACACCTTCCCCATAAACTGTTTAGATTTCGTTAAAAGTCTGAAATGGTGGCTTTCCCTTTGCAAGAAGAACCCAGATTATGCTCCCCACCTAGTAGGTGGCGGAATTCATTTCAACAAGCCACTACAGCAACAGTTCTCAATTGACTGAGACAAATAAGCGTGCATTCTGCTCCCAATACCTTGGCCTTGAATGCAGTGTGGCCAACTTTGTTGAAAATAAAAACCACAATAACAGAGTCTCGGTACTCTTACTTTGTGGATATGCCTCGTACATACTCATTTTACACTTATGTTTATACATGACATTTTAGGTATTTCATTGATGTACGACTGTATAAAAAGGCTAAATCAGTGGCTAATCCATTTGAATATGAAGAATATCGAAAGAGGAAAATAAGAGAAACTATAGAAAAAGACAGAGGAAATAGAGTACAACTGAATAATCTACCGAAAGTTAATAAAGATCTTGCTCTTAAACTTATGGGTGACCAAACGAAAAAGAAAAAGAAAGAAAGCCAATCGCTTCTTAAAGATGACAGGTTTAAATCGTTGTTCGAAGATCCTGATTTTGAAGTTGACAAAAATGCAGATGAATATAGATTACTTAATCCTGTATTATCGAGGTTGGACAGTTCTAAGAAAAAAGAGTTAAAGAAACAAATCATAACGCAAGCGTTTGAACCGATAGAGGTAATAGTAGGGTTTATTTCTTTATACAAGTATTCTGTGTTGACACTAGGTCAAGATAAATAGTAAATAGTAAAAAGTTATGTTTAAGACACACTTAATTTCTGTTTAATTTTTGGTGAACAATATTTTAAAATACATTTTTTCGTATTTTTATAAAAGGACAAATTAGAAGACAATAAAAATTCAGAAGAATCTTCTGATGATTTTGAAAGTGAAGAAGAAAGCTCTGAAGATGAACATACATGGACACGTGAAGTTAAAAAGCAGCACCGTATTATACAAAGAGAACATAGGGAAAGAGAGTTACGAGAAAGCCAGGAAATGGAGGATAACGTACAAGAAGAGGTTAATAAGAAACAACCTAAACTTTTCGAACTTAGACAGGGAGAAGAATTTAAAGGGCTTCACAACTTCAAGAAAAAGCTTAACAAGTAAGTATGAATGGGTTTTGGCTACTGACATAAAATTCAAATTCAAATATATTTTAAAATTATTACTATAGTAATAATAATAATAAATAAAATTATTTAGTGTCATAACATCAACGTTGAAATTAGAGACCGACCGAATGTGATTTTTTTGGCCGAAGATGAAGCCTAAGCCGAACTTCGGTTTATGGGTCTCCTTTGGCCAAAGCCGATGCCGAAGACGAAGATATTTTTATTAACTTGAAAATTTTAATTAAAAACAAAAATATGATAAAATAACATAAAAGTAGGTAAAAAATAAATGCATAATGTATTTTGGAAATATAATATATATATATATATATATATAATTGTAGCGTTCTTGCCGACTGTATACTACTAGATTGTATTTAAACGAGGTATTGATTTTTAAGACATTTTTTCAGCACACACACACACAGCTATATATGTATTTACAAGGAATAGAAAAGGTATTCTAATAAAAACATGAATAACGTACAGAGCACGACAAATACAAAGACATCCATTAAATTACTAAGGGAGCGAAAGAAATAATTTTCATTTGCCACAATAATAAACAACAATAAATAAAACAACAAATTCTAATAACAAACATAAAACATAACGGGTAACGGATATTCTAAACAAGATATAGAAAAATAAAAAGCATGACTGTCGAATGTCGATGCGATGGTCGACGTCAACGGCTCCGGCGAAAAGTTCGGCTTAATTTTGGGCAAAGCCGATTCTTAGCCGAAAGCTTAAATAATGGCCGAATGTGGCCGAAGCCGATTAATCGGTCGGTCTCTAGTTGAAATGGTTTTGTTTTCTTTTTAATATTTATATTGTCTATAATTTTTTTTTGAAATTTTTAATTACATTTGTTTTTTATTTAAATGGAGATTTTTAAATAAACAATCCCTTACACCAAAAGGATCGATCAAGGGGTTGATTTAAAAAATTTAGTTTTATCTAACCAGAAATATTTCAGTGACAAAATAGATTGTGCATGACAGTTGCTACTTACTCTACTTATATAAAATCAACCCATAACAGCTCCTTTTGGCCCAAGGATTATTTAAAATTTATTTCTCTTTTCAGTGTGGGAGAAATACCCAATTAAAAGAAAAAGATATATTTTTTATGTTTGCATAATTTGTTATATGTAAATCGGCATTATTTTAATTGCATAAAGAACATTGATTTGCTTTTACATAATTGGAAAATTAATTTAAGAATATTTGATTAACTTTTTATCAGTTTTATTAGTGTTATAGAAAAGGGAGGAGCTAGTGTGTTATTAAGGAAAACTTGACATCCACTAGCAGTCTATAAAAATAATTATTTAATTTTTACGATATAACAGTATTCTGCTATTGACGTAAATGCAGTAGTATCGGGTGAATATTAAAATGGAGTTACAGTTGCAAAACGTTCCAATATTTTCTATAATATCTTTATAACCGAGTATAACTTCTACTTTTAATAGGTATACATTATTTGTGTAGAATAAAATTCTCTACCTATTTCTAATAATTGCGTGAAAAAATTTAAACGTACAAATAAGTTACAGAAGAATATTCACAAAGGGTTGTAGTAAAATGAACGCCCTATATGATTTAACGTAATAGAAACATAATCACTGCATACTTCATGGAGAGAAACTAAACAACAGCAAGTTTTGCTCAAATCGGTTAACTGAGTTCTGAGTTATGGAGGAAACAAGAAATTTTAACGCCCTGTAACTTTTTTTGTGACATTTTTGTTTAAGCAAGTTTGGTTAAATCGACACCATTTGGGTTGTAGATTATAACCCTTGAAGTATGTAACATTCGTTAGGTGACAACCTGTAAACAAATTTAGTTTACATTCGAGCGTAAAATGCTGAAATTTTTTTTATATTTTAATACCTTATACTTAACAAAATAAAACTAAAATAAGTTTCAGTTTCTTGTTCGCTAAAACCTTAACAAGATCAACAAATCCTTTTTTTAATTGTGGAATTATTAATTATTCTTGAGCGATAATAACCCTTAGTTATTAATTATAGATCGATCAAAATAACTCATTTAGATGGAAAAAAAAAGAAAATTGTTACCTGGACTTTCATAAGTGGAAATGGTAAAGGGGCTTATAATAAACGAAAAAAAAATAAATGCGTGTGCAGGGGCGGCGGAGGGGGGTTGGGACTTTCTAAACAGCATATTGTTAGGTATAAAAAAACACAACTTTTTTCTAATCTGAGCCACCCCGTATCTCTTACCGTTTCCTAGATCCTAATGCTATCCCATCCTTATCTTGGAATTCACTATTCGACTTATGTTTATATAGCAATACCGTTCAAAAATAGTTTTGGGTCAAACAATGAGTTTTTTTTTGTATTTTTTCCGTACAATTGAATGGTGTAATCAGTTTTTGATTTTTTTAAAATTTAAACAAATTATCAACAATTACTGAAAAATTCATTGCTGCGTTATTTTTTAATTTTTTGCATTTTTGAGCATGTTTTTGAACTGTCTAAATTTTTTTTTATTTCACCAGAAAGTATATGTCAAAACGAAAAAATTATTACCGACAGAACTCTGTACGATGATTTTTTTAAGTAGAATTTTTCTTTAAAAAAAAAGTGTCAGGCCGAAAAAAATGAATATCAGAAACTTCTTGATTTTTTATCTAAAAAAATTTGACGTTATTTAAGACAAAGAAAGGTATACTTTCACCAAGTTTCGTCAAAATTAAATTATTTTTGCGGAAATAAGAAATAAAAAACGAAAAATCAGAAAATACCTGTTTTTCGCATTTTTCGCGGAAATTTTGAGGTTATGTTAAAAAGTGATCTCTACTAAAGTTGCAGATTTTTGTATGATCTACAACTTTTGTATTGGATACTTTTTTGTTTGACGTCAACTTTCGCCAGAAATCCCAATGATACAATTTTTCATAACTTTTCAACCCCCGAAATCTACCCTCCGCCGCCCCTGCTCACGCATTTATTTTTTTTAGATTTATTATAAGCCCTTTTACCATTTCTACTTATAAAAGTCCAGGTAACAATTTTTTTTTTCTCCAAGTGTAATTTGATTGGACTATTATTACAATATCAATTTTCTTTGACTTCTAATAGCCAATTTGTTCATAGAGCAACATTGGGGGAACGACTTCAAGTAGAAGATACTTCAGTTAAATTATTAGGTTCAGTTGGAAACCGAGAAATGACTTTTTTAACACATAAAAAGAGAAATAAGTTGTTAGCTGAAAAGAATAAGAAACACAAAGAAGAGAGGAAAAGATTAGTTAGACCAACTCATGGAGTGAATCCTAAACACAAAAAATTCTTTAGTAAAAGAAAATAATTTTTATTTATAAATATTAATTATGAGGTGAAAAATATATATATATTTATAAGTTGCACTGGTATTTTATTTATTAGACCTGATCAGTTCATATTAGAGGTTATCAGAATTGGAAATATATGTTACTGTTGGATTTCTTTTATTTATCAGTTCTTTTATTGTCCTCGTAAAAACAATACCAACATGATGGGTTTTTGTGAAAACCATTTTTTACATAAGTAAGTATTAATGTGTTTGTTTATTTCAGTCACAAATTGATTAAGATGGAAATTAATCATATTATTTCAGGGGCAGAAATTAGGCACAACTTCAAAATAATGGAAATGGACCCTGATAGAACAATAAACAATATTGCATCTTCAACAAATTTGGTAAGTCTATAAACTGTATATAAACTAAAAAACATCATGCACTAGAGGTAGGTAATTGAAAATTGAAATATTGGGTTGTGATTCTTGTCAAAATCAGTGGCAATATATGTATTTAGAGAAAAATATTATATTGACACTTAAATTAATTACTAGCATTATATAAATCATATCATATCAGTTGTTTATAACATTTTATTGAAAGTTTATCAACCTCTTCTAGGTCAATATTTCTAGATTTCATATACATAGTTGACTTCCAATTAAAAAAGAAATAGGTTCACATCTATATCAGCATAATAGAAATAGGATTGATAGAATAAATACAGTTTCTATTTGGCTTAAAATGTAGGAGACATCGGAAAATCATGAAGATAAAACATTAGAGGAATGCCTAAAATTCTAAAACAAGTTATAGTTTATGTTTATCTTTATTGTTTATCAATTATAATTAGTAGTGAAAGTAGTAAGAGGCAAATTTTTCATCATCTTCCGGCATTTTTTGTGTCATAGTGATAAAAACTTAATAAATTTAAATATATAAGCTTATATACAGGGTGTTTGTTTTGTTATATACAAAATATGGTTATTTAACCCAACTTACCTTTATACTAAGCTGCACCCCTGAGAAGTTATAGGCCTTGAAAGTGTGGTTTCAAATTTCGAAAAAAATCAATATCTCAGTTATACTTGAACTTCGAAAACCCAAATTTGGTACACGGTGTGGGTATACCAAGAGCATGAATCGACAGTAAGTAGAGTTCAATTGAAGCATTTTAACCTATTTGCCGGACTTAAAAAATTATTACTTTATCTTATGGGGAATTTAATTCTAAAACTTCTCTTACTCTTGTTTGTTTTCAAAAAACTCTTGTCGTTTTCAACAAAAACACGAATAACTAATAATAAGTATTGTAACTGTTCAAAAGTTGGCTATAAATTTAAACTTCAAACTTAACGATCAGGAAAAAGTCATTTAATTTTAGTAAATGTTTGCCGAGTGTTTTGAAAATGGCCGGGCATTCATTTAGTGAACAAGTTGAGATGCTATTAGTGTTAAGTTTCTGTGAAGGAAATTACAGAAGAAGTGTTGAAGAATATCGGAGAAGATTTCCAAATCGTGTAATCCCCTATAGAGAAACAGGCAAGTTTTTCAGTAACACTCGAGAACGTGCTATTGCAATCAGGGCATAAGATGAGGAACTTATTTCGAATACAATTGAAGGCGATCGACCCACATATTAGTACTAGAATTCTCAACAAACTGGTATATCGCAAACTTCTGTGCACCGAGTGATCAGACGTAATCTACTACACCCATATCATGTCCAAAAAGTGCAAGAATTGTTACTAAATAATTTGGTTAAAAGAGTGAATTTCTCAGTTTATTTTACATCAAGGCATTAATTTTCAAAAGAAAATTCTCTTTACTGATGAACTTACTTTACTTTCACCCACACAACTATTACAATTTTACATAACTATCATGAGTATTCCGATGTAAACCCTCATTCAGTAACTCCTCGACATTTCCAATGCGAGATTAAAATAAATGTTTGGATCGGTTTTATTGATCCGTATTTAATCGGTCCAGTTATTTTATCGAATCAACTAAATAACGAAACTTATTTATAATATCTCCAAAACACTCTCCTGGATCTACTTGATGAGGTGCCACTACAACTCAGACAGGAATATTGGTTTATGCATGATGGAGCACCCCTTCATTTTAGTAATATTGTTAGAGACTTTTTAAACCACCGGTATCCAAATAAATGGATTGGAAGAGGAAATAATTGCCCACAAGTTTGGCCTCCGCGATCACCAGACCTCTTTCTCAACAAATGTCACCTCTTTCCTAGGGGAACATTAAAGAGTTTGTGTATTCCTCGACAGTTGCGTCTTGAGCAAAATTGTCAAAATTGTATTACGGGTAAATCCACATTCATTAGATACAATCAGCAGTTATTGGATAGAGTAGACTTCAATTTTCGACGAAGAATAAATTTATGCCTGAGAGGAAACGGTGATAATTTTGAACAATCTCTACTTATCAGTGCAAATTGGATGTTATTTCTATTGTTTAAGTTGTTTGTTTTGCTATTAAATTATTCTTATTCCAACTTTTTTCCTGATTGTCAAGTTTGACGTTTAAATTCATAGCCAACTTTTAAATTTTCGATGATTTTAAATAACAGCTAAAATATTAGTTATTTGTGTTTTTGTTGAAAACTAAAAGTAAAAAAGTTTTAGAATTAAATTCCCGCCAATGGATTAAAAAAATCTGTCACATTTTAATGGTGCACCCCTTATCAATCCTTTAAAATGCTTCAACTGAACTCTACTTACTGTCTATTAATGCTCTTGGTACACTCACATCGGGTACCAAATTTAGTTGTTTGATTTTTTCCAAATTTGAAACCCCACTTTTAAGGTCTAGAACTTCTCAGGGGTACAGCTTAGTATATAGGTAAATTGCGTTAAATCACCATATTTTGGGTTCCCCTACATGCCCTCGCTATGTGTCGGTTCGTATACGAAACACCCTGTATAAAATTATTCTGCATAATAAATTCATTAAATTTGAGATACTGAGGTTTTCAGCAAGTCGACTTAATAAAAACAATCTTTGAAATATTGTTGAAAAATATAAGAAAATCGCAGCAGGTCACGGATTTTATGTCTTAATTGGGGTTGCTTTCTACTTTATGGGTCACACTATATATGTAAAATTTTAAAACATGATCTCTTAAAAGAGACATGTCCCTGCTGCTTATACTTGACCTACATTATTTAAAAACAAAATGTATATTTTTAAAGTAACACAAATGCCACCAGATACCAAATGTCTCGTAAAATATTTGATGATTAATGTAACTTGAGGGTATCTTAACTAAATAAAGATATAAATTTACTTAATGTGATGTAATCATATTTCGCAGTTTCGTTTCTCATTATAACCATCATGTAGTTGAAATTTTCTGCACAATTTGTAGGACATTTAAAGAATTAAAGGTAAACTGACCCTCAGTCGCAGCATCATCGGCTCGCTTTCTTCGCTGTAGTTTTTCGTACTGTGTTGATACATTTTTGAATTGAAAGAGAATTCAAATAAAATAAGAAGAAATGGGTAGAAATATTAAAAGAAAACATAATAAAACAAAGTTTAATAAAAAGAAAAAATTGAGAATTTTAATAGTTCTAGTAAGTATATTATTATATTGATAAGTTTGAAACACATGGTTTAGCGGTAGGGGATCCCAAATGGCCGGCTAAAAGTGGAAAAGAAATATGCTCAGACATTTTTCATGGCCGACATAATATGTCGTGCCAAAAGCTTCTTTCTTGATAATTGATTCATATGAATATGATTATGAAAAACCGACAGCAATATTGGAACATATTGCAATTCAGTTGTTCTCAGATGCTACAATATAGCATGGAAGTGTTATATTCATCAAGAAGCTGCAAATAGATGGTCAGTTTTTTTGAGGTGTGGTGTTGATAAATTGGAACACAAGGAAATTATTGACTAATATCCAGTTTGTGAAATTTGTCTTGTATTTGGTAATTCAACATTATCTGAATGATGTTGCACTTAAATAAGATTATTGTATAATGAAACTGTAAGAACAGTAGCTATTGCTATGCCAGCTAATAAATTTTTTTCTCAACACTCGAAAGTAACGAAACCATAATTCTTATCTTATTTAAGTGATTCTGCAACACTGTTGACAAATATCCATAATTCCATGAGAAAACCCCCATTGAGAAAGTTATCAAGTACAGTTCAATTGAAGAATAGTTATTTGGAAAAACTTGTCAGCAAGACTAAAATTAATCAAAACATAATTAACACATTGACTGCGGTACTCAAAAATGGTATATTGGTAATTAATACTCTACAGGTCCCCGGAGACCGATAACATAACTTTAATATGGTGCGGTACCGGTCGCCGGAGACCGATATACAAAATGCCATTTGAGGCCATCTAATTTTTTTGTTTAGAACCAACACTTAAAAATTGTTACAGGGATGTGTAAATACATCCAACATGAAACTAAATTTTGCTCCGTATCGGTCTCGGGCGACCTACACCGCACCAAATAACATAATAAATTTTAACTCAAAATAAAATTTGTGTAACTTTGTTTATAGGTATTATTTATTGAAAAATGGCAAAATTTATTGTGTTTTATTATAATAATACTAAAAAATGTTACAAAAGTTGTTTTGAAAAATAAAAGTAAGTAATAAAATTAACAAAATTAAGTATGCAGTTTATTAAAGCAAGGAAGACACATGCCTGGTTTATTAGGACAATCCTCGCAAAAACTCGTGACTTTTGAGACTTTATTATTCGCTTCGCGACTAGAAACACCAGTTTTACGTATATCTTCATAGCATCCCTTGCAAAGTTTCCTTTTTTTCCTTCCTGGGCCAGTTGGTTCTACGAAAGTATGAACTCTTTTACGAGCTATTTCAGATGTGGTTTTTGTAGGAGGATCTCTCAACTGTTCTGCTAGGATTTTTCGAAATTGAGTAATTGACATTTTTTTGTTCGAAATTTGATTATAGATAATCCACGCGTTTACAATGCATGTTCCAAATAAAAATTCAAACATAACTTTTCTGTACCATTTCAATCCCCGACGTAATACAGTATGATACGAGGACATCTGGTCGCTAAAGTCTACCCCTTTTTTGGCTTTATTATAGTCGATAACGCATCTAGGCTTCGCAATAATATCGCCCTTCCTGGTTCTCTTTCCAGTATCTTGAACCTCGTTAGTATGCGTAGGATCTGTAGTCAACATAAGAACTGGCCTTTTATCAACCCATTTCAAGATTTTAACGCAGTCATTTTGCTGACCATACGTCTCTCCCTTTTTTATTTTTTTTTTGAAAAGTTTTGGGAATTCCTTTCCGATTAGCGCAAAGTGTTCCACAATAAACAATTTTTTCCTCAAATAGCTTTTTAGCTGCAGGTAGGCTGGTGTAAAAATTATCTGCGAAGAGGTAATGCCCTTCTTTATTTTCCACCGATTTTAGGAGTTCAAATACTATTGTTTCTGAGTGCTGTTGTCCTGCAATTTTTTCGTTTATGCCAGTATACACAATAACTTGGATTGTATAGCCATCAACAGTGCACAACTTATAAATTTTAACGCCATATTTGTGCGATTTATTTGGTATATACTGGCAAAATTGCAATCGCCCTCTGAAAGGGATCATGGACTCATCTATCACGAGAATTCTGCCAGGTGTTAAAACACATTGAAAATTCTTATTTAGTATTTCTAAAGCTTTTCTGATTTTGTGCAGCCTGTCAGCCGTGTCCAAAAATGGATCTTCATTATTGCAAAAATGAAGGCATCGAAGTAAAAGAAGAAATCTGTCACGTGACATGGTGTTTGCTATAAATTCGTTTTTAAACATTGGATCTTTTGACCAATAGGAATTTATCGATGGAAGGGAGTTAAATCCTGTTACCAGAATAATTGAGAAGAAACGCATAATTTCATTTATGTCATTATCTTCCCAAACATGCAACCTGGATTTTGAAATCGATCTACGTTGCGTTAAAGTTTGATGAGCATATGTATTAGTCTCATCAATAATTATTTGCCAAAGATCTTCTGTTACAAAAAGTTTGTATGCATCCAATGGACTTGTAATCTTATTCACATCAAAATTAAATGTGGATGACTCATTACATACCGTGAAAGGTAATTGTCCGAGGGTAATATCACTCCAATTATTGACATCAAGTGCAGCCATTTGGATTTCATCGACATTATCGTCATCTGCGTGTGAATTAGGTATTTCCGTACCATAACTGTCGGAATCTTCACCAGTTTCTAGAAAAAAAAAAAATGATAGTGTTCATCTTTTACAAAATAAACTAAAAGGATTTTTCTAAAACTACTGTAAGAATTTACGTGGGGATAAATATTTTATAATGTGTGCAAAACGGCGTGTCTAGCTCTTTATATGAGTCATAAAACAACTTACCTTCAATTGTGCCATCAAGAACATATTCATTTTGATTATTCTCATCAGAATCTGACGACGGCGACGATGGATAGTAGTTCTTATCTTTTACAGAGTCATCACTTCCGAAATCCGTCCATTCGTCATCACTACCATACTGTGCAAATTTTTGCGTGCATGCACCAGTTGCATCTAGTGGGGCTCTATCTTCTGATGATTCATTTCCGATGTTATATACATTCTGCGTATTGACACTACTTTCGCAGGTAACAAATTCTTTTAAGCTTTCTTGGGACCCATCTAATTGTGTGTTATTCTCAAATTCCTTATTTTCATTGTTACCTTTAGTTTTTGTCATTTCCATCAATTTCATCACACGGGAGGAATACATTTTCAGCACGTAATTAACAGACGACTTGTTGCCACACGTTTTGTGAGACTAATAAAAATAGGCGGGAAAAAACACGTGTTGTCCTATGATTAGGAGAAGGGTATAGGGAGCTGGTAGGTAGGTATGGTGCTGTATAGGTCTTCGGGGACCTATACAGCACCAGCGCAATGAGTGATTATTCTGATGCGGTATAGGTCGTCCGAGACCGATATTATTTTATTATGATATTCAAAAACTGCAACTTATAACAAGTTTTTAGCTACTTGATTCGCATTTCTAACTTTAATATTAACAAAGTTACACATTCCGCACCGTAACCAAGGATGCAAAAAATTATGTCCGCGCCAAGGCTAATTGCGATATCGGTCCCTGGGGACCGATATAGCAGTCAACGTGTTAAAATATGAGCAGAATTAAGACCTCGGAGAGCTGTTACTCGTAACAAATTTAGCGAATTTCAAAATTCCCAAGACTAGTTATTTTAATGTACTATTTCCTCATTCAATGATATTAGGAAGCAAATGTTTCAACGACAGTAGGAGGAACAGGTCTTCTGGCCGGTTAAAAAATTACCTCGGAACCAGGTTATAAATTACATACAATAGTTTAGTTCTGATCTGGATTAAAGAACGCGAAATTTCATTTAGTGAGCTACCTGTTCAGCATTATTTACCTTCAGATATTGGAGAATTTTTGTAGCGTTAAATATTTAATTCCCAAAACTATTTTCTTTGCACTATAGATTTAAAATATTTTAATCAATGTACTGGTTGATTTTAAGAAATATTTGCCTTTTTTGATTTTGAATGGAAACTATATCAGTTTAACAATATGCCTAAGGAATTGTACACCTTATGTTTTTACGAAGTTATTAACCTGCTTGAGAGAGTTAAGTACAGTTTATTTAGTTTATCTGATGACATTTTAGTCAGAAAAAACTCAAACAGACTACATTTAAAAACTTCAGGATTTATAATTTACGCAAATAAGAGAAGTGTAAGTCTTTGGGTTTTAATTTTAATACACGTGATATGTAGTGTCCTTAACAGAAGATAAGAAAGAAAAAATATATTTTATGAATAACAGGTTTATTCAGAATCCATTTTGAGTTTTTTCAAAATATATAGGTGTTGTGATAGCAGCCTTTCTCGCTGTCAAGTTTAATTGCACACACATTAAATTGTTTGAGAGGGCTCAGTATCTTGCTCTTAAGCAAAATAACGGAATTATGATTAGAAGATGGTTTTACGATCTCATTTGAAGAAGAAAAACACAACTGTATTAATTTCATTATGTTAACACAAAAGATAATATTTATGCAGCTTTAGAATCAAGGTCAACATATGTAGACACATAATATAAATTTTCACTAAATTATTTCAAAAAAATAGTTTATTTTTTTGGATACAAAGAGATTTCTCTGCATCGAAACTAAATGCAAAATGTATGCGATATCATTGTATAAGTATTTACTTATACAATGGCGATATGTATCATAGCATCTCAATCCCAACTAGTTTGCGATTGATGCATTTACATTATTTTGGGGAAATAAGTTTTTTTATGCTGTTCCTCCTTTACTCTCATTAATAAAGTATTAAAGAAAATTATTACTTATCGTGCAGAAGGTATTGTGGTTGTTCCTAAAAATTATTGATAATTAAGCCATTAACATTAGGACCTAATGTGAACTTGATATTATCTCTTTTCAGGAAGCCCCATACGCTTTGATAGAATTTTATCCTGTAGGTAGGACTTTTGTAAACCAGAATCGTGTTTAATAGCAATATTTAAATTTTATAGTAGTGTTAAGCATGCAAATGATTCATTATTGGTAACAGATACAAAATCTATACATCTAACTTCACTACAGACTGTAAATGAATAGGTTAAAAGAGCACTGGCAATTAGTGGTATAAATACAAATTTATACGCAGGTTCTAATCCACGAGATGCTGCTGCCTCTGCCACTTTAAAACATGCAGTACACCATTGAGGCAATCAGGAAAGCAGCAGACTGGATGGTTTCAATAACTTTTATAACAGATCACAGTGTAATCCAGTAGACTTGGTAAAAGGGATTAGAATCCTGAGAGTTTGGATTTATGTAATGATGTTAAATATTCATATTAATTATATGGATATAAGACTGTTCTTTATATTTATATCTGTATATTTTCATATATTTTTTTGTTATGAAAAGGATGGATATTTCTTGTTTGTTTTATCATAATGTAAAATAAGAGGTATTAATAAATATATTATAATGTGTACTAAGGGTATGGTATATAGTTAACTAGATCGCTTGTATAAACAGTTTGATTAAACTAATACAACCTACTCACCCAAAGGCCTTCTCTGCAGCGTGATTTACTGGGATGCTTTAAACTACTAAAGATAGGGAGGCCAATAGTGCTCAGACTTACGAGTCAGTTTACCTTTAATTCTTTAAACATTGTAGATATTGTGCAGAAAACTGCAACGATCATGCTTATATAATTATGATCAATATTTCAAAAAATTTTATGTTTTTTCTTTTAAAGTGAATAGTTTTAGAGTTATTTTCTATTCGATTGTGTAATAAGCTTATTTCATACTATATAAATAATAAATCAAAAAATCACTCATTTTTGGAATAAAGTGGAAGAGATTTTTTTCCTTGAAGTACAATTATGCGACTGAAATGAACAATATAGATACCTACTCGGTAGTGTCAGGGATTCTTAGTCAGAGTGTTTTCCAGCATCTCTGAAATATTTGTATACATATTAAATTAATTTTTACCTTTATTTAATACGACGCCAGCTCAAGCTTCATTAATCAACGTCAAACAATTTTTGAGATATGTACTTAGTTGTGTATTTGTGATTTTTTTTCAAAAACTTAAACACCCAATAACTGCCTAAAGTTATTTAATTATGACATATTTTTTTTGCAAATGCAATTTTCAACCAAGATGTATTTGATTCAATTTTTTATTTTGATCTAAAAATTATCTGGTAGCATTTATGCTCCATTGTTTCAATGCACCCTGTATAATGTCATGTAATTATGTACAAATTTTAGGGAAATGAAATATGTGATGAGTACATATGTATACCTGAAGCTTCAACCCATCTTAGTGTCACAACAGTATTAAATTACTGCAAGAATAAAATTTTGAATCCTTATATGCGTTTACTAAGTTTTATGGGTTTGAGACCGTTTATGAACGAAGAACAGGAACCATGTTTCTTTCTACGATTATTCAGCTATATCTATACATTGCAAGTTATGGGATTCATGATCATTGGATACTTTCTTCAGTATATGTCTTGTTTCCGTAGAGACAGAGGATTTTATTACAAGGCAAAAAGTAATAAATCATATTTGACCAACGAATTGAATGTTATATATGAGCACACTTGTGACAGCTCGTTGATTTATAGTTTCATTGTTCCTAGTGCATTGCACCTTGTGGGATACTTACATGCTGTTGTTATCTTTCGGAGTTCTGATGATGATCAACTCCCAGTTCTCATGGAAAGGGTATGTTTTATAATTTAATAAATAATACCAGTTCGGAAAATTCGAAAGGATGTAACTGGATATTCAAGTAATATTTACATCAATCAGAAGCAAATGAATGTTTGAACTTGCCAAGTAATTAAGTCTTTGTCTGACAAGTTAACTCATGGCATACTGTTCTGTACCATATATCCCTTATTATTAGAGATAGAGAGTCCTTGGCATTATTCTATCCGAAAGAATTCCTTTAAACTTGCAAGAAAGTTTATTAAGCTTTACATTATGATAGAACTCCTCAAAATAAGAAAAATAGTTCATTGGCCATTGAACGTTTTGCTTTCAAGACAGAATATTGAAATTATAAAAAATATCTTTCAAGATGTTTGGTGTACACTGATGAAACTTGAGGTAATGACAACTAATTATATGCAAAAATTATTGAACAAATGTGTCTAGTGGCAGATATACAGTAGAATCTCTATAATCCGGCACTTCACTACACCGGCACGTCCAGTAATCCGGCGTTATTTTTTCCGCGTTTGTTTACTATCCTTGAAGAATACAGTTTATACAGTTATAATTTAGTTGAAAGATTATTTTACAGAAACATAAAAACATTACAATATACATATACAGAGTGAGTCAGAAAGAATGGGTCAACACTAAACTGGAGATATTAGACACCAAAATATTATGTTTGAGCTCATCATGCCTTATACGAATATCGCTGGTTTAAGAAATACAAGGTGTTCAATGTTTCAATTTGATTCTGAAATTTCTCAATATCTGAGAAAGTTTTGATAGCATAACTCTGAAACTTGCTAGTGTTGGGTTTTTTGGTATGAGAATTACGAATTTGAAGCTTATTTTGGCGTTGCTCCTAGAGGGCGCTAGTTTCACCATATTATTTAGGTAAATCGGAACATATTTTTTTTATCTGTTGAGCTATGCTTTAAAATCTAAAAGAACGTTCAATTCTACATAAAAATTGTACCCTTGTTTAGGTCGCCTACCTTTATCGGTTTCTGAGTTATTTGCATTTAAAAGTTTCAATGTATTTTGCGGTGATTTTCTTTCAGACGCTTATATTGCTATTTCTTTTCTAAGTAGGCTTGTGTCAAATTTTCATGTCAATAAATATTAACGTATTTTGCATGTGTCTGATTTATTATTCGTGCAAAATTATTAGCTAGTGATCAAAAAATGCCATGGCAATAATTTTTCTAACAGTGAGATGCATGATATGATTTGTGTTTTTGCTTAGGTTAATTTTAATCAACATGCGGCGGCCCGAAGATATGTGCAATTGTACCCAAATAGATTACCTAATTATAAACTATTCAGAAATCTTTGCAATCGCTTAGGTGGATCTGGACCTTTTCGACCGAAAAGTAACCATGATACTCCAAAATCTATCACAGTCGATGAAGAAGAGAAAATTTTACTACTCGTACTCATCGGTTAAGTGTGGCAACGGGGGTAAGCCAATCGTCCATTTGTAGAATTTTTGAAAAAAGAAATGTTCCATCCATGTCATTATACTCCGGTTCATCAGTTATTGTCTCAAGATTTACCAGCTCACCTACAATTTGCTCAGTTTATACAAAATATGCAAACGGAAAACCCAGATTTCCTCAATAAGATTTTATTTACTGATGAGACGACATTTACTAGACGAGGAGTTTTCAATTGGCAATCATTTGTGAGATTTCACATGCTGTAAAAGTAAGTCATTTTCAGCATAAGTTCAAGATGAATATTTGGTGTGGTTTAATTTTTGTTTTTTTTTTTTCATAGGACCTTTTGAATTGCCACCCAATCTAACTGGACCTCATTATTTAAATTTTCTTCAACATAATTTAAACGAGCTTCTAGATGATGTACCACTCGCTTTAAGAGAGAGTATGTGGTTTATGCACGATGGTGCACCATCATATTTTGCCTTGCCAGTATGCCAGTATTTAAACAAACATTTTCCTCATCGGTGGATTGGCCGTGGGAATGAATTTAGTTGGCCACCAAGAAGTCCAGACTTAAACCCTCTGGACTTCAAAGTGTGGTCAAACTTGAAGAATGTGGTGTATCGTGAAGAAATTAATTCTGTTGATGAGTTGCGACAGAAAATACAAGTAACCGCGAATGCGTTTAAAAATAATAGGGACATTTTGTTTAATATTCAGACATTTAAGAGTGTAAAATAAAATGTATTGAGGTAGTTGGTGGAAACTTTCAGCATTTGATTTATGGTTTGTTATTATTACTATTATCAATAATTCTTGTTCTTATTTTCATCTTTCGAGAATAAAAAATCACCACAAAATACATTGAAACTTTTAAATACAAATAACTCAGAAACAGATAAAGTTAGGCGACTTAAACAAGAGTACATTTTTTATGTAGAATTGAACGTTCTTTTAGATATTTAACTTTTTTAAAGCATAGCTCAACAGATAAAAAAAATTTGTTCCGATTTACCTAAATAATACGCCCTCTAGGAGCAACATCAAAATAAGCTTCAAATTCGTAATTCTCACACCAAAAAACCGAACACTACCAATTTTCAGAGTCATGCTATCAAAACTTTCTGAATTATTGAGAAATTTCAAAATAAAATTTAAACTTTGAACACCCTGTATTTGTTAAACCAGCGACATTCGTATAATGCATGATGAGCTCAAACATAATATTTTGGTGTCTAGTATCTCCAGTTTAGTGTTGACCCATTATTTCTGACTCACCCTGTATATGCATACACAACTGTAATATGTATGTATCTATGTACCAATCTCTTTGTTAATAAACAATTAAAAGTAACGTTTTTTAATTTAATATACATATACATTTTCCATTAATCCGAACTTTTCAGTACTCCGGCACTCTTAGGTTTTTAATGGTGCCGGATTAGTGAGATTGTACTGTATTGGGAAATACAGTCACTAGGAACTCTAGAATTTCTCATTTTTCAAATAAAATGGAAGACATCTTTTTTCTTAGAAACACTAATTGGAATTAAATGCAGTTGTTAGCTCAAATTTCATCATTCTATGTTAAACATTTTAAGAGATATTTAAATGTGTTCTACTTATATTTATATATATATAAGTATTTTATTCATAATTTTGAGATACTTTGTTATCAGGTAAAGTTTGTGACACAATTAAATTTTTTTTTAGGTATTTCTATCATCTACAAATTTATCAAGTGGTTTTATAAGCCAAAAGAAGCTGGTAAAAACTCTCTGGCTATTTGTTGTATTCAGTGTCATTTGGGTGATTTTGTCCCTAGTATCAATAATTTGCATGTTAGCTGAAGGAGAAATTAGTTTTAAATGGATGGAAAATAGGTAAACTTAAATTATACAGGAAGTTCCATAACTTCAAGTCATAAACTCGGGAATGTGTAGATGAGGTCAAAATAATGTCAGTAATTTATGGATCTTCATTATTAAATTAGACTTTTTAAAGTTGAAATAAAAATTATTTTTTGTTTATTCATCTGCCATCCGGCTGAATGAACATTTTTCAGGTCAGTGGCCAAGATACCCTTTTCCAATGGTCTCTAAGATCACGGAACTTGAATTCAATCGATCCTTTTTTAAATTAGGGGTACATTAAAAGTATTGTATATGTCTATGGTTAATGTCAAAGAGCTTATGCAAAGAATTATAAATTCTGCAAATGGCATTAAGAAACTGTGCTGTATTTAATATGTGCAGAAGGATACAAGTCTATATATTATAAGGGGGTGATTCCTCATCGAAAAAAAGATAGGATCTTTCATATAAAGAAACTTCAATGAAGCATCCCTTCTTAAGATACAGCCCCTTAAAGGGGGTACATAAAATTTGTTTAACAATTTTTTTCACAAGCACTAAACAAGTTACAATATTGAAATTAACCTGACATTTTCTACTACCAAAAAGACACTTAGCCAGTAATTTATTTGGTTTACCCCATGGTAGTAAGGGGTGGAAAACGCAACCCCTAAAATTTATTTCCAACGTAATTTTTTGTCTTATTATTTTTTTACCATTTAAAAATTTATTTCCGATAGCCTGTTTCATTCTAAAAAAAAATGTCTCTTGAATTTTTTGCCCAAATTAAACCAGTTCGCAGTAAAAAATTATTTTACGAACAACTACAGAGATACATCGTCATAAATGCGGACTGGATTTACTGTTATTTTGTAGTTACTACCTGCATTAAATGATTAAAGGGGAATAATCAAAACTAATTTA
>NW_019426042.1:29931-39881 GCF_000390285.2 Anoplophora glabripennis
TGATTATATAATTCATTAGAAATTTAGCCAATAGCAATTACAAATTTTACGTAGTTACTATGTATTGATAAGCGATTATACTCTTGACGACGTGGTATAACCGTTTTGGTGTTTCGCCTCCTCCAACAATGTGAACTATGTCATGGTAACGATAGTTTTAACATTTGTCAATAAACGTCAAAAAAAAATGGAACGCTTCGGTTCAAGCTCTGAATTATATAATCGTATCGAATACCACTCGAGCAAACGAAAATATTCGATTATACTAACCTCCTCACTCGACGTATATCCTTAAAACACCACTCCAGCTACGCTGTCGTGGTGTTTCGCAGAATACGTCTCGTGACTCGGAAGTATAATCGAATATTTTCTATGCTCTTGTGATATTATAACTGATTATATAATTCATTAGAAATTTAGCCAATAGCAATTACAAATTTTACGTAGTTACTATGTATTGATAAGCGATTATACTCTTGACGACGTGGTATAACCGTTTTGGTGTTTCGCCTCCTCCAACAATGTGAACTATGTCATGGTAACGATAGTTTTAACATTTGTCAATAAACGTCAAAAAAAAATGGAACGCTTCGGTTCAAGCTCTGAATTATATAATCGTATCGAATACCACTCGAGCAAACGAAAATATTCGATTATACTAACCTCCTCACTCGACGTATATCCTTAAAACACCACTCCAGCTACGCTGTCGTGGTGTTTCGCAGAATACGTCTCGTGACTCGGAAGTATAATCGAATATTTTCTATGCTCTTGTGATATTATAACTGATAATAGTACTCATTTTGGTAAAATTTTGAGAATGTTATACTTTGTTGTCAGATTGAATGTATTTTTCAAATTTAAAATTGTTTGTATTTAATATTTTATGAATCTTATTGTAAAAAGTAATCAGTTAGTAGTAGGATTGCCAGATCTCATAGGCGCCGACTTTTAAAACTTTTGTCGGGTGCTTGGTTGCCTTATAAGCATTTTTTGCCAGATGACATTAAAAAGCAAGAGAAATGAGTCGTCATTTGAAATAGCATGAGGTAAAAGATTTAAAATAAGTATTTCTCCAAATTAGATTTTATGAAAAACTTTTTAAAAAATGTATTGAAATTAATTAAACTTGTCAAAATAAATAAACTTTATTACTGTTTCGACACAAATTTCAAAAATTTAACAATCTTAATTTTTAACAAAAAATAAACTTCTATGGAATAACAAGTGAAAATATAAATATATGTACTATATAGACGTAAAAGTAGGTAGCACAGAAATATATTATTCTAACAAAACTGATAATAATTCTTGCGGGTGCTCCGCACCCGACAAATCCTTTTGTCAGGTGCTTGAGCCCCGGAGCACCCGAGAAGTCGGCGCCTATGCCAGATCTCCTATTTTAATATGAGTCTCTTATATTTTAATTCTTTCTCATATCTCATATTACCATGTTCAATATGGGCCTATTTCTTATATATTTTTATTATGATGAAAAAAAGTACGATTTTTAATTTTTGTCAATTTATTAAAAATTTCGGTGTTTTTCATGTACGTAAAATATTCTCATATATTTTTATACAATCTCATATGATTTTACACAGACCCGGAGACTTGACCCGTTTGTATAATTGATGCAAAAAAAAAGTTTCCAAGAAATCGACGTCTTAAAAAAAAGACAGAAATCACGATTTTTCCGCAACAAAGAAAACCCGGAGAAATGACATGTCAACCCGGAGCCCGAAGATCAGCGTTGCCAGACATCCCGATTTTTAACCCAAAATTAAATATCCCGCTTTTCCCGCTCGTTTTGTTTTTTTTTAGGCATCAATTATTTTCTCCAGGTCTGTTATTAAGTAGATATATTTTTTTTAGACATTGATTTCTTTGTTTCCCAGATATCCTGAGACTTTTTTTTTGCATCAATTATACAAACACGTCATGACTCCGGGTCTGTCATGAATGGTAACCCTTAGTATGTCCCGTATTTGGATGAAAGAATCCCGCTTTTTTATTCAAAAAGTTTGAAAATCCCGGTTTGCCCGAAAAAAAAATCTGGCAACGCTGCCGAAGATGTACCATCAAAACCCGGAGATCTGGCAACCCTACTCGCAACCCTAGTTAGTAGTAGTACTCGTATATTCATATTATTCAACAATTTTCTTAGTGCATTGGTAATTGTTTGAGAATTGCGAATACGAAAGAGAAAGAGTTTATAGTTTAGTATTAGTAGTGTACAATAGTAGTAGGTAGCTACAGTGTAGTATTGATTAAAGACCAAAATCAGAATAACAAATGACACAAAGCTACTAATCAAAAAAGTACATTCATAACACGAATTGAAAAAATGTATATAAAATACCGACACTTTCACCCCATCTATGCCATCCCAGACTTGTTATGAAATCCTGGGATAAATCCCTAAATATGTGTATATATCTAAACTCGCAAAAAAATTAATCTAAGCAAATGTATCTTTTTTTTTTCCAGTAAACCTTGGATAATTCTTATGATGAAAATATTGTTAGTGATATGTACATTATGGCATGATGTGGTTCAGGCTGCTGTAGTGTCAAATTACTGTTTACAGGCACAGCTTTTAACTTTGTATGTTCAATTTTTAAGGGAAAAGTTACTGCAATATCCTGTGCAAGCCTTGGAATGGATGAGAGTAAGTAATTAATATTGTTTGTGACTTTTGTCGTTTTTAATTAATTAATTAAAAGAAAACTTCTACAACACATTGCTTCTACACACACTACAACACATTTGATTTTTCATTTATTTTTTAATAGGATTGTTTCTGCAGTTAGTTAACTGATTTGAAACTATCAAGAGATGTTTGACCAACTGATTGGTATCCTCATACTACGACTACATGACAGCATATATGGCTGAGTACATCTGATAGTTTCGAAACAGTTTGAATCTGCTGCAGAAACAAACCTTGTACTATAGCAGTGCTATTCAACTAGAGGTACGCGTACTCCTATGTACATGAAGACGTCTTACAGTACAGGCAGGAATCTCCTATGATAGTACATTGACTAAAAAAACAGTGTGTTTATTAATAATTAAATAATTCCACTAGTTTCCAGTATTCCAGAATAATATAGTGTGTTTCACTTAAAGTCGGAACACCTCTGTATTTAGGATGGCGTTAACTGATTTACAAAATTCTTTTTTTTATGTTTTAGTACTCAAACAGGCCTACTTTTTGATATTATATTTTTTGACATGTGATCTTTTCTACGACCTATATCATTAATAAAAGACCCACAAAAATTAAAAAACATATTAGGCATCTTTTTAAGAAAGAAATGGATATCATTTTCGATTTGATCACACCTCAAAACCCTAAATACAAAGTTTTATTATTATAGCTTTTACAGGGTGTTCAACTTCGAAAAATTCCACTCATTGCAGTGTCTTGTAATTAACAGTGGAAGATATTTTCAAAGTATTTTTCCATAATTTTATTAACCTTAGGTATATCTTGCAGTTTCATTGATTTCACTAATACAGGATGCTCATAATAGGATAGCCAAATTACATATTTTTTTTATTGTACCAGAAACAAGTTTCACTACGAAATAATATTTAAATACTACTGTTTTCTATTAGCCCACTACCATTTTGTATGCACTGTTCAATTCATCTCTTATTTCTAATAACTCTCCTCAACTGATGTGGTGTTATTAGACATGCTTGTCTAATTCTATTACATAAATCTTAATTAAAAAAATTAATGTGTTTTGTGGGATTTTATGTGATCGAATAATCTGGCCCTTCTTTTTTAACGTTAATATCTAAACGCAGATACTTTTTTGAATTTTTTAAATAATGATTTCTGGGATTCAGTACATGCACTTCCATCGTCATGAAAGACAGAACCTATACCTTCAACTAGATGGAGCACTTTTTCATCATGCGGTAATAGTAAGTCATTAGTTGAATGAAGTGGATAGGTCGCAACAGTCCGTTAGTTGAGTGGCCGTCATGAATTCCAGATTTGACGCCTCTTGATTTTTTTTATGGGGAACTTTGAAAAATAAACTGTATTAAACAAGACCCCAGAAGATTTATGTAATAGAATTAGACAAGCATGTCGACAAATAACACATCAATTGAGCAGTGTTATTAGAAATAAGAGGAGACGAATTGAAAAGTGAACTAATAGAAGTCAGTAATATTTAAACTTTATTTTGTTATGAGTCATTTCTGCTATAATAAAAAATATATATAATTTGGTCTTATTGTGAGCACCCTGTATGAGTGAAATCAATGACACTGCATGGAAAAATTAATTAATATTATGAAAAAATGTTTCTCTATGGGGGATTACACGATTTGGAAATCTTCTCTTATATTCTTCAATATTTCTTCTGTAGTTTCTTTCACAGGAACCTAACACTAATAGCATGTCAACTTGTTCACTAAATGAAAACTTCCTGGCCATTTGCAGCAAAACATTCAGCAAATAATTACTAAAAATAAATGACTTTTTTCCTGATCGTCAAGTTCGACGTTTAAATTCATAGCCAATTTTTGAATTTTTGACGATTTTAAATAAGAGCTAGAGTACGTATTATTAGTTTTTTTGTTGAAAACAACAAGTGTTTTAGAATTAAATTCTCCATAAAATAAAGTAATAATTTTTTAAGTCCGCCAACGGGTAAAAAAATTCTGTCACATTTTGATGGTGCATCATCCCTTATTAACCTTTTAAAATGCTTCAATTGAACTCTATTTGTCAATTAATGCTCTTGGTACACTCGCACCCAAATTAGGTTTTTCTAAGTTCAAGTATTACTGAGATTTTTTTTTAAATTTGAAACACCACTTTCAAGGCCTATAACTTCTCAGGGGTGCAGCTTAGTATAATGGTAAGTTGCATTAAATCACCATACTTTGGGTTCTCCTACATGCCCCTGCTCTGTCGGTTCTTATTCAAAACATCCTGTATGTCTAAATTCCAATATAAATATTGCACAAACGGTAATGGCACTAATAATAAAAAAAGTAATATGATATTTACTATCTAACCTGTGACATTTTACTAACTAAAAGTTAGTATATATACGCAAAATCTGATTAGGTATTAAGATTTAAGATAACGAGTAGGTACTTGAATATAATATTTCTTTTGAAGGGGTCCTCGAGAAAAAAAGGTTGAATACACTGTATTGAAAATACCAAAACTGAACAGTAATATTGTTAAGCTAAGGATAAATTATCTAGTTTGGCAGAATAAAAAAGATAAGATATTAAAGAACCTTAACCTTTTTACCCACCCCGTGAATTATAAGGAATTGTTATTTCTACCTAAAGATACGATATCAGCAAATAAACAATATTTCTGTCAGTCACTGATATTTGAGACCTCCACAGAAATTCTTTATATTTTAAATGAAATATCTGCAAATAGTTTAAAAGTTTACAATTTCTAAGTGTGCATACAAAAACATGTATTTGAATGTATTAAAAATGTAATAGCTGCCAAATAATTTTGTTATATGTTGTATGTTCTCTACCTACCCCCCTACTCTATAAAGTTGGCAAGAAGTAATCTGTTTACAATGATAATTTTACAACTAGTACATTCTAAATTTAGCAAAAAATGTTGGCGCCGAGTGATTTTTATAATTAACATGTAAGCAAGTTAATGTCATTTTTGGTTCATGGAAAATAAAATTCTTGTACGATTTTTTGATAAGAGTACATTGTATGATTTACAGAAAAATAATGTCTGTATTCCATACGAAGAATTTCTGTCTGATACACAAATATACTGTTATAGATATGTTGTAGGAGATAGAGGATTTTAAAAAATTATTAAAATACTTAAACGATGAGATAGCTCCGTCAGTTTGTTTATTCACTGTGGTTAATTTATCTTTTACTTTCTCTGGATTAATATGGCTCTTTAGTTTTAATCACATTGAGAGAGAAAAGCTACCAGTTTTTGGTCTTAATATATTAAACGTGATCTTATGGATTTTTATATCGCTGGCTCCATTTATTCAGGTAAGAATTTGTCTTGAAGCAATTTTTCAATCGTTAACTTGAAATAAATTCAATAAAAAAACAATTCTCTTTAAAAAAATGTTCAGATACGTTTATCAGTATTATAAGTAAAGCATTTTATCAAAATACATTAAAAGTTATTAACAATTTTGTGTTTGATAAACCTAATTTATTTCAATTAGTAACTCCTATTGTATAAACGTGAAAAATTTCAATATTTGATTATTGTAGGGAGCAAGATTAACAAATTCCTGTGATGTTTTAAAAAGTGTGGGCCAAGAAGTAAGAACTCGCCCTTATGTACATCAAGAGACACCAGCTTACGAATTGGATTCTATTTTAATGTACACAACCAGTTTAAAAATTAATGCTAGACTTTTCTCTTTGCCCATAAAAGGGAAATATCTATGTTTCTGTGGTAGTTTTGCCATAGTTATAATTTTAATACTAGGCCAATGCCACTATTTAAATTAAACTGTAAATATAAAGTACAAAATAAAGCTGTTTAAAAAAGATAACTTAAAAATTTATTAACTGAACTATAAATTGTACAAGTTTATAGTAAAAATAAACTTGAAATAATATCTTTTATAATTATAAATTGGAATTTGTTTAAATTTACACATGTTGCATCTAATAGTTTACTTTCCATAAAACAAACTAAAAACTGATGTGAGCGAAATTCATTTTAATTGATTCATTTCATACGTTTTGCTGACAGTAACTGCTTCAAACTGAAAGACGAGACACCAACTCCTAGGCCAGCCAATAAAAATGCAGTGGGAAAGACCAATCTATCTTTACTTTTAGTGGTTATTTGGACATTCTGTAAGAGAATAAATGAGATTATGTTAATTATTTTTTACAAATGATAAAGCTAATAATAAAATAAACAATTTACAACTTTCCAATACTTTACATAGTACATTAAAATAGAGAATAGACTATCAAATTAAAAAAAAATTGATTTATTATTTAATATTATTTAATTTGCAAGTTGAAATAATTGCAATATGAGAAAAATATGCAGAAAAAACTTCAACTTGTAGAGTACAGTAGTAATTAACCTTCACTGCTTCATAAAAACGTACAAGTGTACATTCAGGTAGTAAATCTATCTTTATCTTTAAGCATGGATTAACATTATCATTATAAATTCTTTTAAAGTATTATTTCTACATCATTTAGAGAATTTCAGCGATTCAAATCACCAACAACTAGTCTGGTAATTTTTCTTAATTATTAAGGTAATATCAAGCTCGTTTCTAATTACTTCAAGGAAATGAAAGACAAATTGTTAACCAACATTTAAATAATATTACTGACTGAATGGTTCAATGCTTTTTTTAAGTATTTTTAACTTTCTAAAGATAAAACAAAAGTTTTAAAGATAAATTTGCTCACTAAACCTACTGTACCTTTAAGTTCAGCGCCGGATTAACAAGGGGGCTGTAGCCCCGGGCCCCACATGCTATTGGAAAAATTAAAAACACTAATGAACGGTACTAAAAATACTTGGACAATTTCTAATGGCATTTTTTACCTGAACAAATAATTTTCATTGGAAATGTATGTTGTATTACATATAAAATTTAATATTAGAAAATAGCATACTAAATTAATTAATTTAAAAGACTTTTGCTTCTTCATAAAGGAAGTTTAAGAGGGCCCCTTCCCTTAAAGCCCCAGGCCCCACCGAGGCTTAATCCGGCGCTGTTTAAGTTACTTATTAAAAATATAGGAAATTTCAGAATATTAACAATGAATGTATAAAAAGTCAACTAAAACTTACCTGTGCAAGTGTCAAGCGTAATGCAAGGTGCCGAACTTGTGACAATTTCATTATCCGACCTTGTCAATCCTACAAAAATACAACATTGAATATAACAATGATAGTATATATTTTGTGACTGCAAGTATATATGAATAACTGCTGGCGACGTGCTATAATAAATACGATCTATCTGTGAAGTCGATGTATAAATAGTACAGAGCTGCGTCTTAAAGATCGACTGTGAACTCTAAATTTATAGTTTATATAACCCAAAGAATAACCGTTACATTTTGCGTCAAAATGTGCAAAAAAATATCGATATGATATAAATATTTGAACTTTATCCAATATTTATAAATATAATTACTGATAATTTTCATAAATATCACTATATAAAACATTTAAAAAATTAAATAATGAACGACAACCTACCAATACACGCGCACTCGCAAAAAAAAATTGAAAAGGAAAAGGAATGAGAAAGGAGAACTAAAAAATGACAATGACAGGATCAGTGCTGCCATCTTGCGCAGAGAGCTGTTACAAAAAGGTTCTTTCAAAATGTGTCTAAATAAATCTAAACATTTTAGCTGCTTTCCAATTGTCATGGAACTGCTCCTGAAGTGTTCTTCTACTGTTCTACTCTTAAATACTCTAAACTTAAACAATTTCAACAACTCCGAGAGAAACAAATAAGTATTTAATTAAATTTCAAGTATCTCCTTTTAATATTGTGAGCCAAAAGCCAGAGCCTAATATAAATTTCACTTGAGTATTAAAAAACAGTGGCACAAAATAATTAATAACCATAATAAAAATCCTGACTCCACTTCGTATGGAAACAATTTGAGAGTATATGAGTATAAAGTTCATCAGTCAAAGGTGGTGCGTAAGGGGGTATGGGAAAACAAACACGAACACTAAGAGTAAAAATGTTCCAGCTTATTGGAACCTTCGGGCATATACTACTGGCCATAGCATGCCATTGCGAAAAGCATGGAGACTACACAAGGAGCCCGAACTCCATGTAAACAAAAATCGTACCAAAATAAGAGGGCGCTAGTGTCCCATATGTACCGTTTAGAGAGGGGTGATAAAAATAGCGGCAGTTATTTACTACTATAAAAACAAATTGTAATAATTATTGACTTGACTTCTACTTTCTAGGTTAGTATACTATCTATACCTTCCCGATAGATCTACTCAACTCCACAGACCACCTAAATTGGCTTATAGAGCGCGCCGCGCCATTATTCCATGGCTAGAAATTGGCCTCAATGATTTGGGATCGAGGGGCATTATCCCTCTTTATCCTGCCTCATCTCGTGTAGGCCCGGACAGCCTTCGTAGGTGGGCCCCATCCGTCGTCTACCCCGACCGCAAATGCGGCCGGTGTAGGCGCTTTGTGGGACCTCCTTTTGTCCTGGCTGGGCCCCGCCGGCTAGGGCCCTTTCTTCTGGCGCTCTTCTTGCTTCGCCGGCTCGTCTGTGTAAACCCCGGGGGTAGTGTCATGTTTATGTGTGGTATGGTTGGGTAGGGTAGTGCGGCTATGCAGCCTGGGATGCGCTTTGCTAAGGTGTCCCTTAGGCTAGCGCGGGAGGGGAGGGGTAAAGAGGGTATGGGGGTGTGTGTATGTGTTTGTGTGTGTGTCGTTGTCTTCGTTTCTTGATCCTGGCTGTCTCTGAAACAGAAAAGGTTAGTGGAAAGGGGGGGGGGATGTCGTCGGGGTGGTCACCCAGGTTCAAATAGTTGGTGTCTAGGTTACGTCAAACCGTTTCTCCACGTTTTGTCTTATTATCTGTGAAGCGTTTGTGTATTGTAAGTCTCGTAATATGTCAGTGTTTCTTACGTACCAGGGCGCGTCGGTGGCCGTGCGGAGGGCTATGTTTTCCACAGCCTGTAATGACTTTAAGTGGCTTTTTGCCGCGTGACCCCACGCCGTGGAGGCGTAGGTTAGCTGCGGTTGAAGTACCACCTTGATAAGCGTTCGCTTATTCCTTAAACTGAGGGTGTTTCCACCTTTGAGTAAGGGATAGAGCCTAGCCCTGGTGGTCTTCGCTCGCGCCACCGTCTCCACGATGTGCGGTTTCCACGTGAGACGCTGGTCCATCGTCACGCCCAGGTATCGTGTTTGTCGATTCCAGGAGAT
>NW_019426042.1:40443-43540 GCF_000390285.2 Anoplophora glabripennis
TTGCTTCAAGTCAACAAACTATTAATAGAGGTATAAAGAAAGTCACATATAAGTTATTTATTAAAACCTCTCCAACAATTGGATAAAATTTTCACCATTATAGAAAAATATTCCGGTAAATACACACTCATGACAAGAAAAAGATTTGTAATATTATGCAGTATTTATATTTATTTAATGCATAATAAGAAACAGAAAAGGTATCATTCAAAAACTGTTCAAATAGTTGTAGATAAATAGAAACCAAGGATTTTATACAAGTCCTTGTGTATAAACAAGTATTTGACACTTCACATTGGGTTAGGTTAAATACGTAAAAATAAACAAAACACAAACGCAAACACATTTGTAATGTTGAAAAGAAACAGCAATAGTCAATACATGTGATAGAAGAAGAGAGCAAATCATTTCGGCTAGCCAAGACTCCTCGATATTATATCGATTCGAATGGGCGGGGTTTCGATATTAATTCGATGGCAAAATTTTCAAGAGTACCGATATATCGATATTATTTCGATCTCGATTCGGAATCATCGAATCGACATTTCGGGAGTCCCTGCACTGCTTAAAAATGCGCGCGATCCGATTGCCTTCCACACTCCACTTCACCGGATTTTGCATTCACTGGTACCCGTGCATTGGAATTAGATATGGCCAGTCTAGGTGGTCTGTGACTAAACTCATTATAAAATAAAATTGGTTATTTGCTTACTTCACTCGTATTTATTACGCTAATATCATTTTGGGACACATGGAACAATAGCGCCACCCCAACTTTTGCTATTTCTTGGTTGGACATATTTTGTCAATTTTCCCGAATGAATTCGTGCTCCTTGTCTGTCTCCCAGGCGAAAAGTATGGCTGAGGGTGCGAGAGAGACAGACCGTATCTTGCACAGAAGATTGGAACGTAAAAAGCTAATCTGGGGGCTTTCGTTTTGGCAAAAATAGTACCTATTAGCAACTAGTATCAGTTTAGAGTAACTCTAACTTGCTACTAATAGCTACTATGTTTACTAAATCGAAAGGCCTTCTGAAGTGTTCTGAAAGTGCTTTTGAAGTATATTTTTTGTCAATTGAAAAGCAGCTAAACCAAAAGAATAACAAGGACAAAAACAATAATCGACGCATTCGCAGCAAACATGGAAATTTAAATTAAATTCAATGGTTGTAAATAAAAAATAAACTACATATAAATTATTACTTTATTTTAAATAAGAGAAAAACGAGTAGTTCAAATTTTTTAAACAAAAAAAAGAGTATTATTTCCAAATAAAAAGATATTTTCGTGCGAGAAAAAAAAATAAAGCCTGAGAGAAACTGAAAACGCTGAAAACCGTATTCAACGCCATTTCTCCCGACAGTTCTCAGCCAGGACATGAGGAGGTTCCACGAAGCGCCTACACTGGCTACGCTTGTGTCCCAGTCCCTGGGATAAAGTACTTAAATTTTTAAAACGAAAACTGGTATAATAAATTTAAGCAACTAACAACTTTTGTTCAATACATATTTAATAGTTCTTTCCGATGTTATACAGGGTGGTCCTAGATTGTCTCGATATTTTCGGGATAGAACTATCTATCCTATACTAACATCAAAACATTATTGTACCTTTTCACATAAACCTTTTCCTAAAAATATATATCAAAAAGGGATCTCCATTAAGTTCATCCATACATTTCCTATATCTTTTTCATTTTCTAAACTTATATTTAGGGTATACTAATATAAACATATGTGGGATTTGCACAAGTAATGTAATACAACATATGACATCTAATGTCCCCTTTTAAGGCAACTAAAATATAAGTATACCCGTCTTTATTTGTATCTGAAAAAATTATATACAAAAAGGAACCCTTTTATTTAAAACCACGCAGAATATTAAAAATGCCATTACAAATAGTAAATATCTCACATTTTAAATCTGATTCACCTTAGTTTCTCCAATATGAAATAAATAAACAACTCGAGTAAATTTAAAAAGTATTTATGTCCATTAAATTACTATTCTAGGTATTCTAGAACTGAGCTTCATTGGCAGGTTTAACAAAAACTTTTTTTTTAAACCTATGTTTTGGTTTTGACTGTTTCGAAGCAAATTTCTTTCCAATAGTCTCTACCACAGATGAATATCCTTGAGCCATCTCTACATCAGTAATATCTTTTTCTTTAAGTTTTTCTTGGGCTTCTAACAATTGAACATAATCATTAGCCATTAGTTTTTCAGTTTCAGGATTCATTCCACCAAAAGAAAGTCTACCATCAATTAAATTTTTACAATTAGTTATACTAGTTTCAATGAATACCAAGTTTCCACTACGTCTCATTTCTTCTGTAATTTCATTTGAATACATAGCTTGCCCTTCAGCATCTTCTATTTCTTTTTGGACTTTTTCTTTCGTTTTTTTCATAAATTTCATTTCTAATATCGCCTTAGAGAGTCCTACCTCTTTTTTGTTTTCCATATTAACAAAGTATACTATAAAATATGAACACGGATAAAATATCAAACTTAAATCTGTTTGTAAAATGTTGTGGTTATGTTAATTTCACGGACACGGATTACGGATACCTCGAACCACAGATCAAGAAATGACACTTGGACTTGATCGCGCCTCGCCATTATTCCATGGCTACAAATTGGCCACAATGATTTGGGATCGAGGGGGATTATCCCTCTTTATACTGCCTCATCTCGTTTAGGTCTGGACAGCCTTCGTAGATGGGCCCCATCCGGCGTCTACCCCGACCGCAAATGCGGCCGGTGTAGGCGCTTTGTGGGACCTCCTTTTGTCCTGGCATTCTCGAGCGAGCAGCCGAACTGAGCGGTGGTGTTTATTGTGAAGTGAAGTGCATTGCAACGAGCAAGATCTACCTGCCTTTATTAAGGCTACCTGGAAAGTATCCTTTTCTTTCCTCTTAACCACCGACCTAATCCCCGGCTCAAGCATAGAGGCCGTCGGCATCTTTGTTACAGGTATCTGTGCCGGGGTTATGCCCAGGTAAGTTTTTACTTTATTTATCAGTTATTTGCATTATTTTTGAATACATTTCTTTAAAATTGCGACCCCCGACAAACAATATACCAGACAGAC
>NW_019426042.1:47873-61096 GCF_000390285.2 Anoplophora glabripennis
GTGTGGGGACAGGACGGTGCCCTGGGGGACACCGGCCTCCATGGGACGGGTGGTGGAAAGGGAATCTTGGATTTGGATGCGGAATTTTCGGTGGTGTAGGTAGGATTTTATGAGTTTGGTAAAGGATATGGGATATTGGTTGGTGAGCATTTTCATCAGTAGGCCTTCATGCCAAACCGTATCGAAGGCCTTTGCGACGTCCAGGAAGACAGCACCAGTGTACTGTCCCCTGTTGAAGGCCGCCGTGATGTGCTCGATAAGGCGAAGGATTTGGAGTTCAGTGGAGTGATTGGGTCGGAAGGAGAACTGCTCGTCTGGAATGACTTGCAGTTCTTGGGAGTGGGTCAGGCCTACACGAGATGAGGCAGGATAAAGAGGGATAATCCCCCTCGATCCCAAATCATTGAGGCCAATTTCTAGCCATAGAATAATGGCGCGCGGCGCGGCGCGGCGCGCGCCTATGGTGATATCGAAATAAAAGCAGAAGAAGAACAGATTGACTAAACAAAAATTAATACGGCTAACTTCGTAAATTTAAATTATTTCGGTGTTTACGTAGGAAGAAGTTATTTTAATTTGACTATCAAATGATAAGACAAAATTATCTCTTAATGATTGTGTATTACATTTGTACTTGTATGTTTCTAATAGGTAATCAATTATGTACGCATCTGTAAGATCTTCAAAGGTAAAATGGCTTTTATTCTAAATTTATATATCTAACTCCTAAAATTTTTATTTTTTAGAGTGATAATGACAATTTTCAAAGACAAGGTTCATTACGAAAAGTTATACCACCTGAACATACCAGGGAAAGTTTATTTGATAGACAAAATGCAGACTTCGATAGAGTATATAAAGTTTATCGGCAGGAATATATCATTTTAGCCGAGTAGTAAGTGCACAATTTAGTTGTACAGGGTGTAAGTAAAATACTTGGTCAAACTTCAATGGTAGATGATACATTATACTTATAAAATATATTCCTATGAATGAGTTTAGAAGCACTTTGTCTTCCTGATACAGTGTCCAAAATCGATGAAATAATATTGTTTACTTAATTTATGGTTAATGTGACTAGCAATAATTGTTAATGGAATGCTATTTTGCAATTTATCACAAAAATAGTGCATCTGGATACCTTTAGCGAAACCACACTTGAAAAGCTTTTGGTGTACTTAATCTTAATGTGTCCATTTGAAATATCTTGTAGGAAAACTGTGACATCTATATACGTATGTGGACAATCAAAGACTAAAACTACATACCAAATTTGAATTGGCTCATTTTAACCATTTTTTGAAACTTAATATCTTGAAAAATAAACTTTTTGATAATTTTTTACCTAGAACCTACCATAAAATTTGTCCAAGAATTTTTGTTACATCTTGTATATCGACTTAACAAAAATAAAATTATGTTTTTTCTTCATCTTTTCTCATAGATGATTCGAGTCTTAAGTAATTTTTCTTAAAATAGAAGAGTAGATAAAGCCTTTTAGTTTGATGAGCTGTAACAATGAAATATTTGTTTTCAGTAAAATGATTCAAAGTGAGAATTTGCAAGGTGTTTATGTGATTCCGTCCAAAGAAAGTTCACTGAGTAAGTTTTTATTTTATCCTTTAGAATTTTTTGGTACATAAGTATATTGTTTTTAGAATGGTTTGGAGTTATTTTTGTGAGAAGCGGGCCTTATGAAGATGGAATATTTCGGTTTAATATATTATTAGATGAAAACTTTCCAGATAGTGAGCACCCTGTAAGATTTTCTTACATCATTACTAAAGTTCCACCAAAAATGCTTTACTGTATTTATTTTTTAGAAAGTAATTTTCCAATCTGAGATATTTCACCCTGTGATAGATTCTACAAATAATGAACTAAATTTATTACACGCATTTCCTAAGTGGAACAAAAATGATCAACATATATGGCAAGTGCTAAAATATATTCAATGGATCTTTTATAATACTAATGCCAGTATTGCCCATGCTGCAAATCATGAAGCTGCTGAAATGTGAGTTCAGATCTTAATAATGTAAAAAGTACTAAAGCTTATCTAAAAATCACTGGCGGCTTGTTAAAGGAGGCTGGAGAGGCTAAGCCTCTGTAGTTTTTGATAGTATTGCAAAAGTTTTCTTTTAGTTTTTTTTTATTTTACTTCATAATTAATATTATTTAAGAAATGTTCTTACAAATCTATTTTCATATGCAACTAATTATGTACCTACTAAGGGAGATCTCGAGTACGTAAATATACGATATTTAATTGTTCACTATTTTTCGCGCCCTTCGCATTACAGTTGCTGGCAGCTAACTTCCTCAAGCCTCCAAACCTTTTACTAATGCTCTATAGAATGCGTGGCCTTGAATGATGGTACGATTATTTAGATTCGAGCTTCAGCAGTCGACATGGAGGCTTGTTGCCACCTTCCATCTCTTTTTAATAAGTGAATTCTTCAATTAGCCCTTCTTCTCTTCCACCTCGGCGCTCGCAGTTGTATCATACAGCTGCGTGCAAACTGCGTGTGCGTAACATACAACTTGTATGTTACATTTCATCATTTCAAAATAAAAATTAAAAACATTGGTCATCTGTGATATGGTAGGCGCGATTTGTTTTTAATTCGTGTTTATGTGAAGTTTTTCTTAGGAATTTTTGTGAGATGATCATAATTAATTACATTTTACTCTGGTGCGTACTTAACTTTATTAAAATAAAATGAGTGCAGAAAACGAACATAACCTCAACAACTTCTTTAGTTGCATTTAAACAGAATATTGTAAACGCTTTATGGCCCATTTACACAAGGCCAGTTGTGAAGACATTCCACTAAGCCAATCCAACATTGGCATCGTGTAAATAGAGACAGTCCTGTAAATGGAATGTCTCCAGCCATTGTCCCAAGCCACTCCACTAATTAGAACGGTTTCTAATTTTAGGAGCCAATAGCGTCCCCCACCACTTAAGAAGTGGATTGGCTTGTGTAATGGCATTTGTGAGAACGTACGTTCCTAGCCAAGCCTAGCCTAGCCACCTAGCCACCTAGTCAGTAAGCCAGTCGCCTATGTTTTTGCCGGGCGCACGTGTCTTGGATTTGGTTTTTTGTGTGGTTTACAAAGTTTTCAACATGGTTTTGTCTAAATGGAATGCCCAGATGCACAATTTATATTCTTCAAGATCTTCTGTTTCTAATTCTCTTAAGATAAGCCTTGATTGGCCCATTGTGGATCTTCTGGTTAGCCATGGTCTGACCAACCACCTTCTTTCAATAATTGATTCTTCCTATATTATTTTGAGTATTTCCTGTTGTGTTAAAATTAATACTTTTTTCAATTTAGCTCAAAGCTTTTCACCCTATCCATTCTACACAACCGTATATACTAGACCATAGATTAAACAAAGATACTAGCCTGGCGGATGGCGGACTGGCCTACGTGTAAATTTCAATTGAATTTTTATTGGATTGCCTTCAACTTTGTCATTGGATTAGCTTAATGGAATGTCTTCGCAAATAGCCTCGTGTAAATGGCCATTAGATTCTGTTCACAAAACAGAAATACAACATTATAATGAGAAGGTTCGTGAAAATAGAAATATTTTAAATAGACTAATCGATGTAGTAATATTTTTATCGTCTCAAGAAATTTCGTTTCGCGGACATGATGAAAAAGTGGATTCCGCTAATCGAGTGAACTTTAAAGAGTTAATAAATTTATTAAAAACATACGATTCAAAATTGCAGAATTTCTTAGATAATGCCACTGTTTTTTCGGGAATCTCTAAAATCATTCAAAACAATTTAATTGAGTATTACTTCAATTATCAAAAGTAAAATTTATGACGAATTAAATAATTGTGAATCTTTCTCCTGGCAAGTTGATGAAACCACAGATGTTACTTGTAAGTCTCAATTATCGGTAATTTTTAGATATGTAGTGCATGGAGAAGTTGTTGAAAGATTTATTGGATTTTTTTGACGTAACAAGTGGGAGAGATGCAGATAGTTTGTTTAAATTATTAATTAATGAATTTAGAAAATTTGACGTAAAAAATAATTGCTCAAACCTATGATGGTGCTGCGTTGTCAGGTTATGCTAATGGACTTCAAAGAAAAATAAATGACGTCGCTCCTTCCTCAAGCTTATTTTAATCATTGTTATGCACATAAATTAAATTTAGTTTTAAGTAAAGTTTGCAACGGCATTAAAGAAGAGGGAATTTTTTTTCAAATCTCTGGATTTTCGGCATTTTTTCCAAATATAGATACTAAAAGATCTGACGTATTAAATAAAACAATGCAACACAGGATTCCAAGTAATGCTTCCACTCGTTGGAATTTTTCTTCTAGAGCTGTTTTTATGGTCAAAACTTATAGAAAGAAACTTATTGAGATTTTTGATTTTATATCAGATACGATATGAGGATCCTCACAAGGATTTTTTAAATGATCAACAAACTAGGATCCACTTATGGATTAAAACAATTGTTGGACAAAAATTTCAATTTTTTCTTGAAAACCTTGCAATGATTTTTGAACAAATCGTATTCCAAATTTTGCAGAATAAATTAACTGACGTAACATTTTCTAAAAAGAGAATTAATTCACTTTTATCAAAATTAAAAGAATTCTGTAATAATGAGATACATTTCAACATGTTGTATGCAATTTTCTTAGAAGACACTGACGAAACCTTTAACAATGACCGGCCCTCAAAGAAAAGAAAGACAACTGTAAAGTTTTTTATTTCAAGCCTCCTCTGCCAAACATACCACGAGCCGCCACTGCTAAAAATGCAAACCTATCAAAAGTTGAATGACTGTTAATTATGGATTTGTCCTTAGGATGCTATGCAATAAAACAAAAAAATTTAAAAAAAATAGATGAAATATCTAAAAATTAGTTTGTTGCATTTCATAGATTCCTAATAGGGAATTCCGGAACTAGACAACATTGTCCTGTTCACAGATCACCTTTTTCTTAGGTGATTATTTTACTTATTAACGAGTTATTTCTTCTTTTAGATATAGAACTAATCAGAACGCTTTTATTGCTAAAGCGCAAGAAGGGGTAAAACTTAGCAAAGACCACTTATACGATGAGCCACCTGTAGAAGACAAACATTACATAATTTTTGAACCATTTGTGACTGAGGTGCATAATAAAGTAAAAGCCTCAATGATGATTTTTCACGAAGAACCAATAAACAAAGTGGGTCATTCTTGGGTCTTACCTGGGTGCTATAAATCTCTAGCAAGACCTCCTACTCCACCGTCTGAAACAGAATCATGACATAGAAATATTTTATTTTGTTATAAAATTTTAGATGTATATACTATTTAACGTTTTTATACTAGTTGATTGTTATAAAGTATGTTAATTTTGATTTTAAATTTATTATATTGTTTTTACGATCATGCAAAAGTGATTGTTTCCATATACGAACTACAAGCAAAAAGAAATAGGGAAGGTTCCTTAGGAAAATAATGTGTAACAGTGGTTACATAACCTCATATTTTTTTAAAAGATGAAAGAAAATTGTTTTATACAAAGGGGTGTTTGCACAAAAAAATGTGTAGTTTTTTATCAGAATACCAAAGCAAGTATAAATGTGAAATGTACAAACAGTTTTGCTGATAACTCGTACCATAAATTTTCTATTTAAAAAATTTTTATATGAATTGTATGCCACAGTGGTATGAGATTTTAGTTGAGTTTCTCATTAATAGGTTTCACAATTAAGGCATAGTCTAGCATGTAATAGCTGCTTGCTAAATTCATTTCACTTTTCCATTTTTTTTAGTTATCAGTTAAATGATCTGCTGCAAAAATAATTTAACGAATCAAGTTTTTGCACATTTATTTTCCATTTTATAGTAATGGAAAAGATGACAGATTTCCCATTGTAAGTAGGATTGCCAGATCTCCGGGTTTGTCCCGGAGTCTTCGGGTTTTGATGGTATATCTTTGTGCTCCGGGTTAACATGTCATTTCTCTGCGTTTTGTTTGTTGCAGAGGAAAACATTTCTCATATTTCCTGATTCTTCCCTTTTTTTTTGTAGACATCAATTATACAACGTCCTCTCCCGAAATCCCTGTATCTCCTCCGGGTGAGTCAGTAGACATTTTCTGATTACATCCTTTTTTTTGACATTGAATTCTTCGAAAACAATTTGTCTTCCAGGTTTCCTGAGATTGCATTTGCATAAACTTTTTTTTAGGCATCAATTATACAAATGTCTCCAGGTCTGTCATGAAATAGATCTGGTAACCCTAATTGTAAGTATTAAAATATATCAAATGATTATGATGATACTGATTAATTAATAAAATCCAGAACAGTTATAATTTACTGAGATTTAACAAAAAATATTGCAAAATATTGTTCCAAAACATTAAATTTATTATTAAATGTTAGAGAATAAAATATTTTGATATTTAACACTTTTTTTAAAAAGAGCAAATAAATAAATTGCACCCATTATTTTCCGAATAGCGGCTATTTAAGTCTTTTAGGGCAGGTTGTTACCTGAAAAAAATTGGTTAAAAAATTATGAAAAAATATTTTTTAACTTTATGGTTATATAACTTCTTTAATATTGAGTTTTTGAAAATGTATCATGAATGCTTATATCATTATTTTTATGAATAGATTGATCCCCCTTCTTTTCTTACAGTTTCTGGACATTCTTTAAGCAGTAAACGTTTGCAGCATAATTGGAATAAATAAGTCACATTAATTTAGTTTAAATTACTCTAAAAACATTATTTCCTTAAAGATATTTCACTGTAATATACATGAAGAATCAATATTTAGTTCAATTTAAGATCACAAAATCTATATACTATTCTACAAATAAGTGTATGATTATGATGATTCTATGAGGTCTACGATGTTTCCTATTGACCTGAAATTTTATGAGTCATCCATGTTACATCTGAAAATTACAGCTTTATTGATTTCTATTTAATTGCGATATCTGAAATGTTGGGAAGTAATCATTTTTCTTTTCCAATCTTCTGCATATGTGGTGGAAGTGTTTTGACTCTCTTTATGACCTAGTGTCAGTAATTAAAAATAGTAACTTTTAATACAACATTCATAATTAACATTTGAATAAACATTTTTGTATTTCTGTGCAGTTTGTTTTACCACCTGACCTAAGCACCTCGTGCATTGCATATAGAAGTAGGTACTTACCTATTTATATACGCACTTGTTTACATTATTTCCAATGCTCAAAATTATTACACATTCATTAATTTTTTGTTATTTTATTTAAAAATTAGTACACTATTTGTATTTCGATAAACAATAATGCTTTTTAATTTGTTACAATAAATGAAAAGAGAACCATATTTTTTTAATAGTTACTTGAAGAATACTATATTATTTTAAATCGGAAAACTGAGATCGATTTTTATGAGTAATTCAGGAAACTATTTAAATGTTCTCATTTGTGTGACATTTTGTTTTAAACTGTCTAAAGAGCTAAAGAGAAGAAAAAGGAATAGGACATTTTAAAGCGGCCTCTGCTGTGGTTTTTCATGACCTTGAATTAGTCCGTTACATGCTAATCAGGAAATTTAGTACTCTAGACTGAAAGTGGCTAAATCCAATAATCAGGATTACACTCTATTAACAAGAAATTTACCATTATGATTTTTTTTTGTATATGGGGTGTCACCTAACGAATGTTACGTATTTCAAGGGTATAATCTAGAACCCAAATGGTGTCGATTTAACCAAACTTGCTTAAACGAAAAACGTCGCAAAAAGTTACAGGGTGTTAAAGTTTCTTTTTTATTTCTTGTTTTCTCCTTAACTCAGAACCCAGTTAACCAATTTTATTTATTTATTTATTTAGTTGCAAACACTGCCAAGACAGGACGGAGCTCAATTATAAGGCAGGTATAATACAGATTAAAAAACGGATAAAATTTACATTAACATAATTAAAACACAAATAGAAAATACACACTATATATAAATACATAAAAATAGTGACTTAACTTCTATCGAGGATACATCTTTTAATACTGGGAGCATTACAACAAAAAATATCAAGATGATCCTGATAACAATGGTAATTCGAACACATAACAATTATTGGAGAAAATTGAAGAATATTTGTTCTTGGTGTTTTCAAATAAAATAAATAAATGTAGCGAGTTCTATATCCCAAAATATTAAAATTCAAATTTGATTTGAGCAAAATTTGTTGTTGCTTAGTTTCTTTTCATGAAATATGCAGTGATTATGTTCCTATTAGGTTATATCATACAGAGCATCAATTTTACTACAACTATTTGTGAATATTCTGTAACTTTTTTGCATGTTTAAAGTTTTACACGTAACTGTCAGAAATAGGTACACAATTTTATTCTACACAAAAAATGCATACTTATCAAAAGTTGAAATTATGCTTGGGTATTTGAAGATATTACAGAAAATATTTACAACACACCCTATATTTTTTGGAAATAAACGAATTATACGTTCGTCTAACTTATACTGGGTCTTTTATTCTATTCCAAAGTTCTTCTCTCGTATTAGGTGTTACAGAGTTGTAAACAATTCCTATCAAATGACCCCGAAAGTAAAAGTCTAACAGATTTAAATCTAGACAGCAAGAAAGCCAAGGAAAGTCACTACCTCGACCAATCCAACGATTTGGAAATGCTCGATTTAAATGATCTCTCACCAAATGGCTATAATGAGCAGGGGCGGACACTATCGTGCCTGAACCACATTTGTCGTCTAGTATTTCTTATATAATTCTTCGAAAGCCCAGGAAGTTCTTGCCGAAGGAATTACAAATAATTTTGGCCGTTCCACATTGTAGTTGAGCCACAGACTCCAAAATAAAATTTCCCATAATCCCGCACCAGACGTTAATTGAAAATTCGTGTTGGAAGTGATGCTCTTTTATAGTGTGTGGATTTTCTTTGCTCCACGAGTTTTTCCAATTAAAAACACCTCTATGGGTAAAAACAGCTTGATCTGTAAAGGCAATTGATAAAAATCTTCGATGGAATCATCATATTGACTATATAGTGAAAAAGTTGAGAACCTTGATAAGTAGATTTAAGCTTTATAGATGTATATTTAGCGAACGCTATTTAAAAATTCTTTACTATGCCCTGATGCAGTCCCATCTTAGTTATGGAATAATAATATGGGATGGAGCTACAAATACTCATTTAAAAAAGCTTGTATGCATGCAGAAGTGGCTACTTAAGATTATTTGCAGCAAAACTTATTGGTATCCATCACACGTACTTTATAAAGAAGTACAATTATTAGATATCCGTCAGTTATTTTTTCAAAACCTAGTCATTAAATATTATAAAGATAAATCCAGTACCAAAAATATAACTCACTCTTATGATACCCGAATAAAAAACACATCTGTAGTAATACCTAAATGTCATAAAACAATTGGTCAGAGATGTTTCACTTACCTAATTCCTATTGTGATATCTGAAATTCTTCTGCATATAAGAATTAATTCAATGAAGCTACTAAAAAAGACGATACGAAAATGGTTATTAATTACGTCACCTAATAATTGATAGGAAAAATACTTACTGGTTTCAACATTAAACATTCGAGTTCAGTCTACTGGTACCTATCATTATTCTACTATATTCTCCAGATGAAATACCAAACAAAATTGCTGTTATGCCCTGTTCATAATTTGACAAATAATTATAAACCATTGTTCAGCCCACACACAAGTTTACTTTTGTGGGCTTCTCTATATTTATTTTGTTCTTCTAGTGTACTTGTCATTAGTTATCCGACTTATATGTTTCCTCATTTGTCACTTGTAAGAAGTGATTGAATAAAAATATTAAAAAATATAATTCTCCCGAGAAAAGTGTGATCCCTGGTATGCAACTGGAGAAATCGTTCGCAAAATGTTAATCTCGGCAGGTGGTCTGGTTCAAGCAAATTTTGTACATGATGAAAATGGAAACATTGAAACTGCTGAATATGGAGTATAGTTGAAACGGTTTTGCCTCTTAGCAGCGCGTCCACTAAAATGTTCCTATACATATATACCACTATTATGTCTCATTTTATAATTCGTAAATTCATTGTGACGAGACATTTTCAGAAACAAACTTCTGCAAAATACAAACTAGACATTGTCATGTTATGGATACGTAGTTATTTCCAAAAAATATGGGATATGTGTTAATATATTTTTTGTAATAATCTTCACAACCGAGCCAACCATACATTTTTTGTGCAGAATACAATTTTCTACCTATATCAGATACTGCGTGTAAAAACTGAAACATACAAAAAAGTTACAGATAAATATTCACAAAGGGTTGAAGTAAAATGAACACCCTATATGATTTAACCTAAAAGAAAAATTATCACTGCATAGTTCATGAAGAGAAACTAAGCAACAGTAAATTTCGCATAAATCAGTTATCTGGGTTCTGAGTTGAGTTAAGGAGAAAAGAACTAATAAAAAAAAACTAACACCCTGTAACTTTTTTTACGACATTCTTCGTTTAAGCAAGTTTGAATAAATTGGCACCATTTGGGTTCTAAATTATACCCTTCAACTATGTAACATTCGTTAGGTGACACTCTGTATAGTTGTCTGCTGGATGCAGGAGTGACTTAAGGTAAAATCTTCACCTGGGAGAGAGGTAAATATTCTCGCACATTAAAGTACAGTATTCTTGTACAGTAAAGTAAAATAAAATTTCTATTTGCTTTATTAATTTAACATTTTATCAAGAAAAACTATAAGAACAAAAAATAAAAAATATGCAAAGATAACTAGCCACAAACTTAATACTATTAAAAATTAGTTTCCAGATGAAATATCAGACTACCCTTGATCTTTCAGAAAAATTGTTGGAGATTTTATTTATACCTTCATAAATCATTATAGACAGAATCCGGACTATGTCAGTGCTTTCTGAAGTCATTAGGCATTCTAATTTTGCTATACTGTTTTATATTTGTATTTAAAATAACTATTAAAGAAAGTACTTATATGCCAATTGTTTGAATTGGCTTAGTCTTTATTACATTATGATACCAGTGTCTGTCTAAGTTATAAGTTTTGTTTTCATATATAAATTGGGTTGGTGGACTAAATTCCCCTTCATCAAACAAAAAGTATTTGCTAAATTCTATAGCTAACTTGGACCTTATTAGGCCAATGGATCCGGCTCTGTCAGGTGCTGGATGATATACTCTGCCAGTTTCTGGCAACATGAAAATTTTTTCTGGTTGAAATGTTAATGTTAAAAAATCTCCGGCGTGATTATAAGCTAATCTTAATTCTTCTTGATCTTCTTTGTTTAAAACATGTGTAAATACAAACGGGTAGTCGTCACACTTAACAAAATTCCGTTCTTTTCCACAGAGAGAAATATAAGGAAATTCTTTGTAACGTCCTGTAGTATTAATTGTTAAACAATTAAAGAAGAATCTTAAAAATTTTTTTTCCTTAAAACAGGATGTGAAATTCTTCATCCGGGCATCATCTAAAAATAACTACAATACTTTAATAAAATAATCTAAATATTAATAATAATAATAATAATAAATGTCTTTTATTACAATTATTTAGCTCAAGTACATGTACATGTAAGCAAATAGAAAATAATAAGCTTGTAAAGGGGCGCAATGTCAGTTTAAAACTGCTTTTCAACTTAACCCCGAGAAACAGTATGAATAAACAGAAAAAAAATAAATGAAGAACACAAAATACCCTAAGTATTAATTGTCTAATGTGGTATATGTAGGTATATTCTTTTTGAATAAATTGATAACACAGAAAATAAACTTCGATACCACACTTATACATTAAAAATAACGTTTTATTAATTTCATTTAAATACACGTCTACCAATATATACCTACAATGGGTTGTAGGTACATATTGGTAGACATGTGTATAGGTGGGTGGAACACTTCTATAAATATATACAATACCTATACCTAAACATATGACTATACCTATCTCCACTTTTAACAAACAAGTGCAAGTAAGTACTAAAAATACAATGTATGTACGAGTATATGGTCTCCAACCAAAAACTAAGTTTATCTTAAGAGTTATAAGGCCTTTTGAATGCTTCAAAAATTCGTTTTTTGAAGAATAATTATAATTGTTCATCTAATTTAAAAAATATTAATATCATGGGTTTCAATAGGTTTTTCTAAATTTTTATTCATATCGTGTCATTATTACTAAACTGAAATTAAATTTTAATAAAAGTAAACTATAATTACAGTTCAATTTAAATTTGTTTAAAAGAATTATTATTATATATCAGAGTCCTTTATTTGAAGGTGGTAAGTAAATGAACTTTTCCCCACAAATAGAAATAATAATTAGCTCCATATTTTAAAAAACAAAAAAAATAGAGTTTTATAGGAACTTTCGGTGAGAAATTTACATTTTGCAAAAAATATATAGGAAAATTGTAGGTACTTCCCATATAACGGCCTTTATACACCTAAATAATGCACTTAACTTACCATTCCTTGATGATCAATGTAATAAAAGTATTCTCTAATTTTGGGTTCTGGTTCTTGACCTTGAACATAAGATACATTTCTAAAAAATTGGCCTTGCTTATTAATTTTCACACTGGATGATAACAATATCAGATTTCGGATTTCTGTAATCATCTTTTCCTGTTACCTTTTTCTGCACCATTGACAATTAACTAGTTTTAAAAAGTAAATACGCATTTACTTCTATCTCGTATGATAGGTAGGTTATCACCAGTGGCGAGGAGTGAAATTTTTTCATGCGTAGACATTGAGAGAAAAAAATTCAAATTGTGCAAAGAATTAAGTTTAAATAGTAAAGCAAAAAGGAGATTGTTGATTTGACACATCCGCCATTATTCCATGGCTAGAAATTGGCCTCAATGATTTGGGATCGAGGGGGATTATCCCTCTTTATCCTGCCTCATCTCGTGTAGGCCTGGACAGCCTTCGTAGGTGGGCCCCATCCGTCGTCTACCCCGACCGCAAATGCGGCCGGTGTAGGCGCTTTGTGGGACCTCCTTTTGTCCTGGCTGGGCCCCGCCGGCTAGGGCCCTTTCTTCTGGCGCTCTTCTTGCTTCGCCGGCTCGTCTGTGTAAACCCCGGGGGTAGTGTCATGTTTATGTGTGGTATGGTTGGGTAGGGTAGTGCGGCTATGCAGCCTGGGATGCGCTTTGCTAAGG
>NW_019426042.1:63052-64193 GCF_000390285.2 Anoplophora glabripennis
CGCACGTCGTCTGTCACGTATTAAGTTTTTTATGTCATCGGGGAGGGTGCCCCGGGGGTTTGTCAGTCGGGGGACAATAGTCTCCGTCGTAGTCTGAGTCAGGGCGTTTTTAATGTCAGTCTCAAGGGAGAGGATTGCCGCCTCCAGATCATGGGTGGTTTCGATGACTGGGAGCGCCATGTTTCCTTGCATTACTGTTCGGAAACGCTCCCAGTCAGTGAACCTCCTCGTGAAGGTGCCTTCATATCTCTGTCTTCGCCCCAGATCCAGAAATATTGGATTGTGGGCGGAAGACCCTTCGTATTGGGTGGATATTTGGGCATTTAACGGTATAGATTTTAAGAGGGCAATGTCGATAACGTCGGGGCGTCCTACGGGTCCGTAATGTGTCGGTTCTGTCGGTCCGAGTATAGTCAAGTCGTCGTGTCTGTCTTGGTAATTCAGCAGGACGCGACCTCTTGTGGTCGTCGTCCCGCTGTGCCATATGGGGGACTTCGCGTTGAAGTCCCCGATGGCAATTGTCTGGGGCCAGGAAAGGATTTTGTCTAAGTCATTGTCAAGTAGTGGTAGTCTGGGTGGGTGGTAACAGGACACCACCGCAACGTCTCCATGCCGTAGCGATCTCACCGCTATCGCCACGGCCTCTGTGTTTTGAGTTTGGAGCCGCTGCAGCGGATAGTGGTCGATGCACTTCTTTACTATGAGTGCAACACCACCCCCGTTACGGTTTCTGTCATGTCTGTATATGTCATAGTCAGGGATGGAGGTACGGGATGCCTCGCTGAGGTAGGTCTCTTGGACAGCCTTAACGTCTATGTTTAGACGGTTCAAGATGTCCACGAGTTCCGTTTTTTTGGCCCGGAACCCGTCAAGGTTCCAGGACGAAATTCTCAGCGAAGAGGGATGGGAGGGCCGACGAGCCATTAGAAGTCGAATAATTTTTGCATATTCGACATCATGGTCGTCAGTTGGACGCAGAAGTCCTGAAGACGCTTTGTTGCGTCAATCAGGGCCGCCGCGCCCGTTTGGGAGGGTGTCATGTCTGTGTGTGCGTGTGGTGAGGTGTGTTTTCGTTTTTGTGTGTTTTGTGTTTTTCTGGTCATGTCAGCGTATGTGCGTCCTGGGGTTGTGTTTGGGGTGG
>NW_019426043.1:0-939 GCF_000390285.2 Anoplophora glabripennis
TTTCGAAAAAGTGGTAAAGGAAAAAAATATTTATTTTTCTTAGCTTTATTTGGCGGTAGAAGGATTTACCCAACTTAAAAATCACCCTGTATACATATATAAAAATCAATAATTATTATCGGCGCCGGGGTAAAATGATCCGAAATAAAAAAAAATATTTCCAAATTCTGGACATAATAAAATTAAAATAAAACAGGTTCATTACACCCCCCCTTACTTCGGTAGAAAAATAAAATAAAAGAATTTTATTTTAATTTTTTTAAACTTACTCTATACAACAGAGAACAAAATTTAGAAACTCTACGGAAATAAGGTGTGCAACCCCGGAACTACAATACTCTTTATTGCGGGGTGCAGGCCTTGTACAAAATAAAGAGAAAAAAAACGAGAAAAAAACTCCCTTTCTAACTAACTCTCCTCGACTTCGGTCTGGATGGCCTTATCAACACGAGCTCGGTGTTCGGACTGCAGGTAGATGCAGCACAGGGTCCCTCTGGATTTCAGGGGTACGGGACGCCGCGTCTTCCTTTCGTGCTTGACGGATTGCCTTCGGGCTCTCGGACAGGTACAGTCCCGTGTCATTATTCCATACTGCCCGCATTGGGAACAGAATAATTGGGGATTGCCGGTATAAGTAGAGCGGGTGTGTCCGGGATAGTGAGTTCTGGCGGTGGACTTCTGGTTGGTAGTGAGTTCTGGCTAGGAACTCTGGTCGGAGTCGAGTTCTGGCTAGGAACTGCCGGTTTCGGGGAAGGTCGAGGGCTTTTATTGCCCCAATCTCCACCGGATTAACACAAGTCGTGGTGGGACCTTCACGTGACTAACGACTTGCCACAGTGGGATAACGGCTGGTCGGACCCGCGAGCGGATATTTGATATATATATATATATGTGTGTGTGTGTGTGTGTGTGTGTGTGTGTGTGTGTGTGTGTGTGTGT
>NW_019426043.1:2729-7895 GCF_000390285.2 Anoplophora glabripennis
ATTGTTCAAAATTTTATCCACCAATGTGTAAACACATTTGGGTCCGTTGTACTCAGTTTCTACGAACTAACACAAATGTTGTCTTGTTTCACCATAACACAAATGCTTCACCATAAATTAAAGCGATATCCATCAACTCCGAGTTGCTATACACGCAAACCATTTTTGACACTAACTACCCATTTTTGACACTAACTACTAAAAAAATATTGTAAACACCACATAACTATTGCAACGACGATTGCAAAATACGATTTCAGTATTCGGAGTCGCTGAGGCCACGTGTCTCTCCACGCACATTGCAAATGACGCTAGAGACTACAGTTGTCCAGCTATGTAGTCGTTGAATGTACTATAACTTCAATAATTTTTTTCTCGGAAACTATAAGGATTTTACAAATTTTTTTTTACGATAATGACTCCATTTCTCATGCCGCATCTATTCCCAAATTTTTTTGGATAAGTTCTGAATCACCCTGTATATATATTGTCGCGGACGCGAATTTTCAGAGGCTGTGACATCACACTGTTTTCGCCCGTCCGCCTGTTTTACGTTGGGTCGAGGAGCCGCGTGACGACACCGTTCAGTGCACGTCCGCCTGTTTTGGGTTGGGCTCCGGCACTTTCTCGATCGGAGAGCGGACGACGGGCGCTTCCCGCCAAAATGAAAAAAACCGTTACACTTCTGCGCAACGTGATTGGCTCCCGCGCAGAAATAACGGTTTAGTTACGTAACAAATCATATAAAAACGCCCTGAAAAAAGGGAACAATGTTCATTCCGCAGCAGCTACGAACACGAGACGTTCTAGTTAGCTCTTTGACTTTTTAGCTTTTTGCATCGCATTAAACCCCGTGAGGTTTTTCGCATGTAATTTGCCGCATGCGCATCGTAATTCGACAACCTAATTTTCATTTTCCAAATTACTCGCCACTAAGGCCGCGCAAATTTGTAATTTAGATTCATTCGTTTACCCCGTGAGATACAGGGTACTCCAAGAGTTAGTTGTCTGAGCACCGACCCAGCAATTTACTCAATATAAGGATTCGTAAGACTTAGTCTATCTTCGATTATATTTGGCGATTCGGACAGGGTCGGGCTGGTTTCCAGGATCGGGAATTCCTAGGTCAAAATGGAAACATCTGGAACGCTGTGTGGCGTTCGTGCTTCATCCCCTTTATCGGTCGGTGGCTGGTTAATGGCCTCCTCAAGTTCCAGCAAAAGAAAATCGTCCTCTTCCATAGCGGTTAGGTGGACCTCTAGACTGGGGCTATCCATTGCCTTAAACCAAAGGTAAAAAAAGAACATACAGAGATAGCAAATTTAACGGTTCAAAGTATTTTGCGGTCGTTGAACTTTCTCCTCTGGTATTTTTTTAATTACGGTATTCTCGGCTCGGTCGTGAACGGTACAAGTTTCAAATCTTTGACATGTATCCTGTTTACTCTCTTTCCGGTGTCAGATTTCATGTTGTAAACCACAGGTGAAACGACTTTGACCACGGTGTACGGTCCGGAATATTTTGGTGCTAGTTTTGCCGCAAAACCTTTAACAACGGATGGTAAAGGATTTTCACGTTTCATAACCCGGTCTCCTACGTGACATCGCCAGTCACGTCGGCGGAGATTATAGTAATGACTGTGAGTTAAATGCATGAGACAAATTTACTCTGACTAGGTTAAACACTTCCTGCAGCTTTGTCATTCGGTTTATTCGGTTCTCACGGTCGGTATCGGACGGTTCCTCTTCTGGGACAGGTTCCTCGTTGCGGTACAATGCCTTCGGTACTTCCAACTCTCGTCCAAAGTTCAGGAAGGAGGGTGTGAATTCAGTGGATTCATAACAGGCACTGTTGATTGCAAACTTGAAATCGGCTAGATGTTGGTCCCAGTGACGGTGATCCTGTTCACAGAATTGCGCTATCATGTTCTTGATAGTGCGGTTTGTCCTCTCGACAGGATTAGGTTGCGGAGTGTAGGGCGGAGTGAAACGGTGTCGTATGTCCAGGTCTCGTAATAAGGAACGGAATGACCGGATTGATGGATTGCGTTCCATTATCACTGATAATCTCTTTCGGGCATCCATAACGGCAAATGATATCCTCATGGAGGGCTTGCGTAACGTTACGGGCGGTGGCACTTCGGAGTGGTCAGAATTCAACCCATTTGGTAAAGCGGTCCTGGAATACAATTAAAAATCGGTTGCCCTTACTGGACCTCGGTAGTAGTCCAATTAAGTCGATGCTAACGGTTTTCCAGGGTTGTCGGACTACGGACGGTTGCATTTTCCCCGGTGTTTGTTGTTGCGATGTTTTATAGCGCTGGCATTGTAGACAATTCACATAACTGGTGACTTCTCGGAACATGCCAGGCCAATAATATCGCAGGGAAATTCGGGCAATTGTCTTGACAATTCCCATGTGTCCTGCGGTTGGAACATCATGGTTTTCTTCCATCACGTTCGGTCTCATCGGCTTCGGTACACACAGCTTCCACGGGTCGCTGAATTCCGGTTCGGTTAGATCTCTAGAATCCCAAATGTGTCGGTATAGCCGGTCATTACGAATACAGTAATCCGGGAATGCCTCGGGACTCTTTTCGACTTCTTCCTTTTTGAGCCGGTACCAAGAACACGCTGGTGCTCCCTCTAAAGCACATAGTTCGGCGGCACTTTCGATGGAAGAATCGGATAGAGTTTGGCGAGATAACGCTTCAGCTACCCGGTTCAAAGCTCCTCTGTGGTACTGGATGTCGAAGTCATATTGTTGTAGATATATGCTCCATCTTATTAAACGGCCGGTCGGACTTTTGACGGAGTGAAGCCAACGGAGTGACTGGTGGTCGGTGATGACGGTAAAACGGTAGCCTTCCAGGTATGGCCTCATTTTTTCAATTCCCCACACGATGGCTAAACATTCCTTTTCGGTGGTGGAATAATTTTTCTCGGCAGAGTTGAGGGTGCGGCTAGCATATGCCACAACATGTTCGGCTCCCTCAACATTTTGAGTCAGGGCCACCCCTAGGCCAATGTCGGAAGCATCGGTCTGTAGACGGAACGGTATGTCAAAATCGGGACAGGTTAATATCGGGGTTTCGGTGAGACACTTCTTCAAAGCTGTAAAAGCTTGTTCTTGCTCTTCAGTCCATTTCCACCGGTGATTCTTCTTGAGTAGTCGTGTCAGTGGAGCGACTACTTCGGAAAATGACGGTACAAACCTACTATACCAGGAGGCTGTACCTAAGAAACGGCGAACATCTCGGACGTTTTTCGGGGTTGGAAACTTCTGTATTGCTTCCACCTTCTCTGGATCGGTGCGAATTCCCTCAGCGGTTACTAAGTGGCCTAAATACTTCAGTGATTTCCGGCAGAACTGGCATTTGTCCGGATTTAATTGCAGATTGGTCAGGCGTAGTCGGCGGAAGACTTCTTTTAGATTTTGCAGGTGGTCATCAAATATTTCCCCCAAAACAATTATGTCGTCAAGGTACGCAAATGCATGCGGTTCTAGTTCGGGACTAATGATGCGGTTTAACAAGCGCTGAAACGTAGCAGGTGCGGAATGCAGTCCAAATGTCATTACTTTGAATTGGAACAGTACCCTCCCGGGGACAGTGAATGCGGTGACAGGTTTAGTTTCAGGTGAAAGGGGAATTTGCCAGTACCCCTGTTTCGGGTCGATACTAGAGATATACCGGGCTCGACGTAGTTTGTCCAGGATGGCATTTATGTACGGTAGGGGGTACGCATCTTTCTTTGTGACTTCGTTCACTTTCCTGAAGTCGATGCAAAATCTGGGACCTCCATCCTTTTTCCGGACTATTATTACCGGTGAACTCCATGGACTAGATGACGGTTCGATTATTCCTTGTTCCAGCATGTCGTCAACTTCCTGGTTAATAATTGTTTGCATTCGGGAGCTCTGCGAACGGTATCGTTGTTTAATCGGTTCTGCTTGGGAAATGCGGATCTGATGCTGGATTAACTTCGTAGCACCTTTAATATCGGCAAAACGGGGTAATTCCTCATCCAGGAATTGTCTCAATCGGGTTTCTTCATCTGTGGTTAATTGTAGGGAACGTTCTCCCACCGGAGTATACGGGGTTGTCGGTGGTGCCCTATGAACTTCTTTATTGTTTAAGTAAATAGTATTACTCCTAAAATTATTGCGGCTCAATATATCCATCCCAATTATCATGTCGGATGTTAAATCGAGTAAGTGATGTATTAATTGGGAAAACTTGGAAAACATATCCACCATGAACGGATACTCTTTGACCATTGGCCAAAACGGTAGTCGGTGTTACTATCTCTTGAAACGGTAGGCCTAGTTCTGTGCAGTAGTCGGCTATCTTATTACTTGCATAAGATAGCAAAGCTCTGGTATACAAGTGCGGAAAAATATCTGTCATTTATTTTCACTTGTATGTGTGGGCGGTTATCGGCTCCGGTGATGGCTGCATTATGGGATGTTGAAGGCTGGTTACATCTGCAGTCGCGGAACATCACAACATTTCGTCCACATCAGGAACAAAACAGTCTTGGCGCGGCTCGGCATTCGAATCGGTTATGGCCAGGTTGACCACACCTCCCGCAAATGGTGCGGCGGTTCGTAGTGACAGGCGACGGTGACGGTGTCGGTTGTCTAGGCTGAGTCTCGCGTGATTGTGGGGGTTGTTCACCAGGTCTCTCGGGGATAGATGCTGGCCTGGATATATGTTCTTCAGCCGGTCTGGGTCCATATGGCGGACGGGGGTTGACTGGTTCTCGGTTTCTTGGAGGCGGCAACTCTTTTCGGTCTATATTATAACCTGGTGATGAATTCCGGTACTTGAGCTCTTTACTTAGAGTCTCAAATTCATCAATGCGGACTACCAAGTCGCTTGGGTTCGCGATGTCGCTCTGTCTTATATATTGCCGGTATTCTGGTAGCAAGTTCGCATATAACCGTCGCAAGGTTTTCTCTCGCGAAAATTATCCGTGGCGGCGGATTAAGGTTTGCAACGCCACAATATATTCTCTTCCGGTTTCATTAGCGTTTTGTATGCGTCGCTGTATCTGTTCCTCCAAGAAGTCTTGGTAATTTGCCGGTAGATAAAATAATTTAAAATCGGTTAAAAATTCTCCCCATGTGGTCCAGGAATCTCGGTTGTTTCGGTACCATGCCAGT
>NW_019426044.1:0-1030 GCF_000390285.2 Anoplophora glabripennis
TTTCATCAATTTTCACTATTTTTCACAAGTTTTTTGAGGTTAGGAAAAAATTGTGACGTGATGGGCCAATTCTGACCCCAGATTCGTGTTCAGGAGGCCAAATTACTACAAAAAATATATGTCGCATAAAAAGTATACCCAACTTTTTTTTGTGTGGCTGTTATTATATAAAAATTGATAAAATCTCATTTTTATTTAAAGAATATTAGGAACAATTGCAAATAATTTTTTCCTAATTCATTTTTTGTGTCAAGATTGCTGCCAAATTAAAATTACAAATTTCGAATAAACCATGACAGTAATTGAGTCTCATCGAGAGTACCTTTTTTATAGTAAATAATTTACTTAATCTAAATTTTATACTTAAAATTCTTTTGTTCCACTGGCGTAGAATTATGGAAGGTGTAATTACTAAAAAAAAACAAGTTCTACGCCAATGGATTGATATTACTCATAATTTTGATATGGGGTTTATTGTCCTATAGAGCTATATTAACTTAACAAATTTTATAAAAATCGTACAAGACGTTTTAAATTTATAAAATAAACGATTTCAAAATTGCAACTTCAGGGCTGTATTCCGCCCAAACGGAGCAACTTAGAACTAAGATAAGTTTAGCTAAATCGACTTATTTTGAGTCGCACTGTTTCTCGTGAAGAGTTGTAAAGACTTTTTAGAGACACGGTCGATAGCCGCACGGTTTAAGGCGTCAGTACTTAAATCGATGTGTCGATCTGCCCGGGTTTCGAATCCCGCGGCCGGTAGACCGTAGATTAGCTATGCTTGTACGGAGGATTGGCACCCTCTGTGGTAGGGTGGAAGAATGTTGGCTTGGGTCAATGTGAGAGATTGACACCGGTTGGCATTTGACCACCCCCCTAATTAATGAGGTTTTCCAGGTTTCCCTCATTCCTGCACTGAATGGTGGTTAGGGCCTACCAACATAAGTCGTTCCTGGGCGCAAATGCGGCCTGCTTAATAATAATATGCCGCCTCCTCTCCCACACAAGTCTCCGACTTCTGGGCTAA
>NW_019426044.1:4300-4984 GCF_000390285.2 Anoplophora glabripennis
CGGTTAGATATTTGGAAGAATTTTATGGGGATCGAATTATTAGTAGGGGATTGTGGCCTAGTCGAACCCCTGATCTTACACCTTTAGATTATTATCTCTTTGGACGTATAAAAAATAATATTTTCAAGCAGCGAGTTCACACACTTGAAGACCTAGAAGTAACAATTCGCCATGAAATCGAATCCATTACGCCAAATGAATTGGAACGTGTTTTCGAATGCATGAAACGGAGGGTAAATTTATGTCTAGAAAATGAGGGAGGACAGTTTGAACACCTTTTATAATAAAAACTAAACAAAATACCACTCACCAAAACACTTTTTAATTGTGCGTTGAGAATGTTAACTTTGTTAACAAAACGCAGCATCGGAAAAAGTAGAAGTGTTTTGATGGGTGGTAAAATTATTTTCTGTTTTGTATCGACATCAAACGTTTCAAACCTATCCTAAGATAAACAAAACTATTGTGACTTATTTATATTCTCCACCTGCTAAAACTTCTAGTTTAAATTTGAACAAGTGTAAACATGACTAATTTTTTACCTGGAACATAAAAATTCGATGGCAAGATGTATGCAATATGTAATAAATACAATTTTTAATAAATATTAAATGTTCAACAATCAATTGTAAATTGTTTTTTTTTTAATTTGACTTATCCAGGTGTAAGCCGGATTTCTTCATT
>NW_019426045.1:0-966 GCF_000390285.2 Anoplophora glabripennis
TTAGGACATGATTTTGTTCGTAATAGAAATAGCTGCAAAATGGCGGTGGTCCAATTACGAAATTTGCAATAACAAAGCCGTGAGATTGAAAAAACCGTATAAAACGTCATTTTTTTTAAAGTTGCTGTAAAAATGTCAATTATAAACAAAAAGTGATAAAACTTTTGAAAACTATAGTTCAATATATATATATACAATAATGACGCTAAAGCCAAAAATCAGGAGAGCAAAACTTTTTGTTCTATAAGGTGTTATACATTCATCGGCATCTGAAACTCGAAACTTTGCCAAAGTTTGAAGTTTTGTTGACACTTGAAATTTGGTACACACATAGTGTAAATATGCAGAAACCAAAAGCAATTAGCAAAATTCAAGTATCTTCATTTTTGCAGCTTTGGTAAGGTTTTATACGTCACCCTAGTTTTATATGTCACCGTTTTTTTTTAATTTTTGGAAAAATATATATGTATATTTATAAAATATTCCATCCATTCTATTTTAAATTGTTAATAACTTTTTTTCCTGATAAAATACTTTGTCAGCAAATTAACCCGTTATTGTACTCATCATTTAAAGAAGGGCTGTAGAGATAGTTCCGGGTTATCAAGGTTTGACACAGGCCGAACCTCTACCAACTGGACTATATGTATATTTTTTCATTCTTTGACTGTTCTGTTGGTTGCTTTTATTGACTTTGACTTTTATATTACATTATTTTTAATCTGAAGATTTTGTATTGTTTTTGTGTCTTTTTTTATTCTTTTGTAACTTTAATATTAATATTTAGGATGTATTTTTAGTGCTTTTTCTTCAATGTATTTTTTTCTTGTACTACAACTTAACCTTTAAATAAATAAATACATACACATACATCCATACATAAATAAATAAAGAAATAAATAAAGAAATAAATAGATAGATAGATAGATAGATAGATAGATAGATAGATAGATAGATAGATAGATA
>NW_019426046.1:0-4490 GCF_000390285.2 Anoplophora glabripennis
AAGTAATTAAATGAATTGTCGAAGCAAATAACATCAAACATATTTTTGTTATTCAAAACCTGAGACGATAAAAAATATAGCCCAGTTAGTGTAGCTGAAAATATTCCGAATTTTTTATAACTGCATCGATTTTTCTCAAAATTTAGAATTAAGCTTATCTTCCCCCCCACTTCAAAACTTATATATGCGCTAGGTGTGCTTTTTGTTCTTAAGGGGTGAAAACCACCCCTTGTTGGAAAAAAAAAAGAAAAAATACAAATTTAAGTAATATGAGTAATTTCATGTGCTATCTAACATGAAACTTAATGTATCCCAAATTTTCAACCCGGAAAAACCTTTAAAAACCACCCCTTTGGATGAAAATAATATAAAAATCTTTTTTTTCAATTTGAAACGTGTTAATCATGCATTTTTATCAAATTAAAATTGATTTCTTGTTAAAAAATCTTTTTTATCGATTGCAACTTTTCAACCCTTAAAAATTACCACCACACAAAATTAAGATTAAATACAAAAAAAACATTATAATTATATGTAAATGATCATTTGACGTCACTGCTATTCTCTTCACAATCATGCTCATCCTCTTCGATGATTGGAGTTGTCGCCGGAGCATGTGCCACATGTCGAATTGCAAAATAAACCGAGCTTCCGGCATCCACAATCTTTTTTGCAATTGAAAAAAATCATTTTCAGCAATTCTTCCGAAGCAGGCAAACTACCTAAACCGAACTACCAAAAAGGATCTAAATGCTTCAAAATTCTTGTTTGACCTAAATTTTCCTAAAATTATCACGTATACACGTGTTTATTTTTTTGACGATAACTTTCTTTTAAGATTTTTAATCGCACAAAGGCTCATTTTGCAGGGAATTGTAAGGGCTACGTGAACTGTTAAGTTGATCTTTTTCAAGCCCTTTATTTTTAAGTTTAAAGGATTTAAAGGGCTCGAAAAGGGGGGTTCTCTCATTCATATGATAACTTAAAATGGCGATATCTCGATTAATATTAATTTTAGAGGAATTAAAAAACGAAGCAAAATCTTCAGCAAAAATAATGCTAAATTTTTTTACTCTTTTATTTTTATCGTACACCCTTTAATTTTTAAGTTACAGCGTAAAAACCGTTTTTTTTTTAAATTTGAAAAATTAACATTTTCAAAAATTAAGTTTTTTTTCCAAATCATGCTTTGTAAGTGAGCCAAAGATCCAGAACATATTCTTAGAACATAAATGAAGAAATCTGTAAATGGATTGCATTTAATTTTAATTCTGTTGCCAAAGACATTACTTTGTTTATTAATTTTTTCATTTAAAAAATGAGACTATCATGTTATTTCGATCATATTTCCGTTAATTTTGATTCTAAAGACTTTTAAAACAGCTCATTTTAAATGTTTTTCAAAGTACTTTAAAAAAGGTTCAAATAGTTTTTTCTTAATATTTATGGATTTGGCGTTATTTAACGTTAACTGGTTCCAATTTAGTTTTTAGCTAACATATAATAATGTTTAAAAATCCATAACTCGGTTTATATTGCAATTAGAGAAAAACANACACACACACACACACACACACACACACACACACACACACACACACACACACACACACACACACACACACACACACACACACACACACACACACACACACACACACACACACACACACACACACACACACACACACACACACACACACACACACACACACACACACACACACACACACACACACACACACACACACACACACACACACACACACACACACACACACACACACACACACACACACACACACACACACACACACACACACACACACACACACACACACACACACACACACACACACACACACACACACACACACACACACACACACACACACACACACACACACACACACACACACACACACACACACACACACACACACACACACACACACACACACACACACACACACACACACACACACACACACACACACACACACACACACACACACACACACACACACACACACACACACACACACACACACACACACACACACACACACACACACACACACACACACACACACACACACACACACACACACACACACACACACACACACACACACACACACACACACACACACACACACACACACACACACACACACACACACACACACACACACACACACACACACACACACACACACACACACACACACACACACACACACACACACACACACACACACACACACACACACACACACACACACACACACACACACACACACACACACACACACACACACACACACACACACACACACACACACACACACACACACACACACACACACACACACACACACACACACACACACACACACACACACACACACACACACACACACACACACACACACACACACACACACACACACACACACACACACACACACACACACACACACACACACACACACACACACACACACACACACACACACACACACACACACACACACACACACACACACACACACACACACACACACACACACACACACACACACACACACACACACACACACACACACACACACACACACACACACACACACACACACACACACACACACACACACACACACACACACACACACACACACACACACACACACACACACACACACACACACACACACACACACACACACACACACACACACACACACACACACACACACACACACACACACACACACACACACACACACACACACACACACACACACACACACACACACACACACACACACACACACACACACACACACACACACACACACACACACACACACACACACACACACACACACACACACACACACACACACACACACACACACACACACACACACACACACACACACACACACACACACACACACACACACACACACACACACACACACACACACACACACACACACACACACACACGCGCACCACCACTCACACGCGCGCACCACCACACACACGCGCACCCACACACGCGCACCCACACACACGCGCACCCACACACAACACCCCACACACACACCACACATACACACCACACATACACACCACACATACACACACCACACATACACACACCACACATACACACACCACACACACACACCACACACACACACCACACACACCACATACACACACCACACACACACACACCACACACACACACACCACACACACACACACACCGCACACACACCACACACACACATACACACCCCCCATTCCCTCCTTACCCGTCCCCTCCCGCGTTAGCCTATGGGCCACTTTAGCAAAGCGCATCCCAGGTTGCATAGCCGCACTACCCTACCCAACCATACCACACATAAACATGATACCACCTCCGGGGTTTACACAGACGAGCCGGCGAAGCAAGAAGAGCGCCAGAAGAAAGGGCCCTAGCCGGCGGGGCCCAGCCAGGACAAAAGGAGGTCCCACAAAGCGCCTACACCGGCCGCATTTGCGGTCGGGGTAGACGACGGATGGGGCCCACCTACGAAGGCTGTCCAGGCCTACACGAGATGAGGCAGGATAAAGAGGGATAATCCCCCTCGATCCCAAATCATTGAGGCCAATTTCNCCTTACTCAAAGGTGGAAACACCCTCAGTTTAAGGAATAAGCGAACGCTTATCAAGGTGGTACTTCAACCGCAGCTAACCTACGCCTCCACGGCGTGGGGTCACGCGGCAAAAAGCCACTTAAAGTCATTACAGGCTGTGGAAAACATAGCCCTCCGCACGGCCACCGACGCGCCCTGGTACGTAAGAAACACTGACATATTACGAGACTTACAATACACAAACGCTACACAGACAATAAGACAAAACGCGGAGAAACGATTTGACGTAGCCGCTAGACATGACAATCTCCTCCTCAGGCAAGCCGTTGACTACGTACCCGACGTGACCGACAAACACAAAAGACCTAGACACCAACTTTTTGACCCTTGGTGACTACCCCAACGACATCCCCACCTGCCCGCTAACCTTTTCTGTTTCAGAGACTGCCCGGATCAAAGTTCGAAGACAACGACACACACACACACACACACACACACGCACACGCACGCACGCAGGCAGGCAGACAGACAGATAGACAGACACACACACACACACACACAGGCGCGCACACACACACAGGCACACAGACACACAGGCACACAGACACACACACACTCAGACACACACAGACACACACACACAGACACACACACACAGGCACACACGCACACACATACACAGACACACACACACAGACACACACGCACACACACACACACACCCCATTCCCTCCTTACCCCTCCCCTCCCGCGTTAGCCTATGGGCCACTTTAGCAAAGCGCATCCCAGGCTGCATAGCCGCACTACCCTACCCAACCATACCACACATAAACATGA
>NW_019426047.1:0-11940 GCF_000390285.2 Anoplophora glabripennis
CCCGCCAACTACAGCTAGACTGCTGGTTGTTTTATTTGCTGTGGTATTACTCTTAACCACAGTATACTTGTATACTATACAAAACGAAAATTAAATCGTGATTAAATCTGTACACTGTACACTTTTCATTGGTGACTGGCAACTTATTAGTGTTATATGTGTTATACATAATATATCCTTATTTGTATTTTACATTTTTAAGTATTTATTAGGAGTAATAATAGTTATTCAGTATTAAGAGTTCATAATATTAATAGTATTAAGAGTTTTTAGATTTAAGTAATTAATAATAATGGATCCTTCAGATTTTATGCAGGGTCAAGTTAATTATTTTACTTTAGGTTCCTATATAGGTTTGGGAGGCATTGAGACGCCCGAAAAGAAGACAGCACAACATCGACAAGGAATGAGGTTTTTAGAATATTTTCGAATAATTCCGAATAGAGATGATGTAGTTAATTGCCCAGATTGTGGCAGAATCCTTACAACAATAACCGATTCGGCAAGGCATGGTTGGAGATACTGCTGTAATAACCACCCTACGAAAAAGAGATTTGGTCCACTGGAGAATACTTTCCTTGCGAGAACTCGTTTGAAAGGTGAGTTGAGCGCAGATAAAATTGTTGGTATTGTATTTATGTGGCTCATACATGAGCCACTTATACGTGTTCAGACAATTCTGTCTGTATCTCCAGAAACGGCTTGCTACTGGTACGGTTTCTGTAGGGATGTAGCCTGTGCCAATGCCTGGCATGACTATGTGCCTATAGGAGGTGCTGGAGATGTCGTTGAAGTGGATGTAACCCACCTCTTCAAACGGAAGTATAGCATTGGGAGAGTCAACACATGGAAGCATATTTGGGTATTAGGTGGAATAAGTCGAACGACAAAGAAGAGATTTGCAATAATAGTGGAAAGACGTGATGGCGAAACAATGGTACCAATTTTGCAGCAATGTATAGATGAACAAAGCTACATTTGCACGGATTGTCGGCCAGCATATGGGGAGTGTGACGTAATTTTTAATGGTCATGGAATGATTAATCGTTCACAAAATTTTATTAATTCACGCAGAGAAGAGGAACCAATATGGATGCCAGCTGATACGTTTAATCAGCAATGTTTAGACACGTTATGGAATGGACCACCACCAGTGCCAGGACAGCAACCATTTAGAATCCATACGCAGCACATAGAAAGAGCGTGGAGATATTTAAAGGATTACATGAGAACAAGCAACAGCATAGAAAACGCCAGTCAATATATTGGAGAATGGATGTACAGAAAAAATATTATGAATGAATATGGAATAGTGAAAGAACAACTTCGAAAATTTTTGGAAGACATAAAGAGAGCCTATCCCGGAATTGGAAAGAAGCCAATGAAGCACCGATATGAAGACATCCTGGACTGCGATTGCCATATATGTCAACCGTAAGTACTTCAGGTACACTTGCATGTGTACATTACTCAATTATTTGTAATAAATACATTTTAATTTTTTTTAATTTGATTTAGCGGTTGGGATTATTGAAATAACATTATTTGTAGTTACATGTAAAAATTACAAATAGTTGGGTATTCTCTCCTGTTGTTCATTACGTCATCGTCGTAGGAGAGTGGCAACGCCTTTTGAGAAACACTGAAATTTGTGAGAATTATAATCAACTGTATACAAGGTCCAATATTTTGAAAATAAAAATCTTTAAAATTATTTGTTTCATGAAAGGCGGCTAAAATGAACAAATATATATAACTACTATATTATATTACTATAACTACTGTAACAGTATCTATGAAATATGTATACAGGGTGTCCCGTTGATGTTTCAAAAAAAACGTGTGCAAGTTCCTCATGGTAAAATAATTGGGGTGTTTATATAACATTTTTTTCTTAGACGCTCTGTTTTCCAGATACACTGTTGAAGTTGTTACTTTCCAAAATGGTTTTCCTTAATTATCTTTAAATCGGCTGAAGAAAAAAATAAAAATTTGTACACAAGTAAATATCAACTGTGCATTAAGAATAATGTGCAAACGGTTCCTTTCTGAAAAGCAGTGTCGCCGATACACATAAATAGAGCCGTACAATTGAAAAAAAAATGTTAAAGTCAAAATTTATTACATTTCTAAATGGTTCTATAAACTCTAAAGCATACTACAAAAAAGGGTATACTTGTCGAAATTCGGTAGGATCTACCATTTTCGAGAAAAATGGAGTTGCTTTTTTTTTGCTCACGTAAAGCGGCATAACAAAATATTAAATTGAATGAGGACTTTACCATTGAATGAGCTGAAGACATTTAGCTACCAACAGTATTTGCATTTAAGACTAATTTTAATTTCTTACGTATTACATGAAACAGTTAAAATGTAAAACATTTTATTAATTAAAAAAAAATTGAAATTTATTTTAAATTTCAGATCGTTGTAAACTAACATTTAAAAAAGTAAATCAAAATAAACAGATTATGGTAATTAATTATCTATCAATAACTAATTTTAGATTTTGTAAACTACTATACTACCACTACTAAAATAAACAATTGTTGAATGGACTGAATTGTTGATGGACATGAATGGTTAAAAAAAGTGATAAGAATAGAAAAATATTAGGAAACAGACTTGGAGACATACAGAACAAAACAGCTGCATAATTAAATAAATGAGCAAAACTCGAAATACTAAAATTGTCCCCCATTTGCTTTTATGTAACTTCATTTGTCTCGATAATGATACATGCTACCGAAGTTCGACAAGTAGACTTTTTTTTTTGTAGTATGCCTTAGAGTTTACAGAACCGTTTAGAAATGTAATAAATTTTGACTTTACATATTTTCTTTTCGATTGTACCCCTCAAATCACATGTATCGGCGACACTGCTTTTCAGAAAGAAACCATTTGCACATTATTCTTAACGTACAGTTGATGTTTACTCGTATACAAATTTTGACATTTTTATCTTTAGCCGAATTAAAGATAATTAAGGAAAACCATTTTGAAAGTAACAACTTCAACACACTGTATCTCGAAAACAAGGCGTCTAAGAAAAAAACGTCACATGAACTACCCCCATTATTTTCCCATGAAGAACTTGCACATAAGTTTATTTGAAACATGAATGGGACACCCTGTATATTATATTTTTGTGTTTACTCAATTCCTTACTTTGAAGTGAATGGAATATAAAAAGTGAATAATAGTAATATCTAAATGATATGTCACACAATTTAGGTGTTCAGTCAATCTTATGCCAAATATGTATGTTAGGACAATAAGACTTTGTGTATATTACAAGTACTACAATCCTCGTGCAAATCTGCGATCAATTTAATTGACATTGTATCTTTTACAAGGTCTTATTATTTCCTTCCCATTCACATTTTTTACTTGGCCATTTACATTTGTTTATACAGTATGTCCTCGGCTAGAGTGGAAAAGAGGGAAAATAAATTTATTTTCATTTTATGAGAAAAAGGCATTCTTGATTAAAATTTTTACTTGTCTTTTAAATGCGGTTGGCATGGAAAACTTTCATCTTACATGTACAGGGTGATCAGAAAATCGGTAAATATAAAAATCGTTCAAAAATAAACTGCCTTTTCTCATCATTCCATTATAATTGGCATGAAGAACTTTATTTAGTAATTTTTATTTTGCACCATTGTTTTAATGTGTATGAGCAACAAAAACATTTCCAAACTTCTTAATAAATTATCTTATATTCTTTCTTAGTTTGTACTTACCATTTCACACACTTAGGGAAAACATAATCATACTAATAATATCTTACTATAATATAAACTATCAGTAATAACTGCATATTTTAAATTGAGAAAATTGTTATTAAAAGTTTAGAATTATTCAAACACACCTCCATCTTGGTTCACGCATAGATTTGGATAAATTTTGTATAGATAAGGTCTTTGAAATATGTGGTGTGTCTGTAGATCTAAATAATTTAACAAAATGTATAATAATGTGTTGTTATCGATCCCCGTCCGGTATTTTGGATATATTTTTAAATAGGTTTGAAGATGTTTTAAATTATATTTATAAGCCGAATATAAAAATCATCATATGTGGTGATTTTAATATTAATTGTAGTAGAGAGGAAAACAATGAATTTTGTAAACTTAATAATTTATTTCTAGCTTATAATTTGTTCAGTTTAGTCAAATGGCCAACTCGTGTAACAAATTCAAATGTATCCACAATTGATTATGTATTGACAAATTTTCCTAATGGCGGAACTATTTGTGTCTGATAATATAGTATCGGATCATAGATCAATATTGTGTGAGTTGGATCTAGAAGTACGAAAAACGGGAAAACATTTTTCTTACCACAAAAGAGTATTTGACGACGTCGCAATAATGAACTTTATAAATAGTTTGAGGTGTCAAGACCGGAGTGAACTCTACAGCATTTATATGACACTGATATGGCTTATTCTTTTTTTTACAATAATTTTAAATTCCATTTTGATGTACATTTTCCATTAATGAGACGATATCATAAATCTTACATTAAAGATAAAAAGTGGATTGACGCGGACGATCAACAATCAAGCAAAAAATTAAAGGAATTGCATGCGCTACTTGTTACTTTTCCGGAGTTCAAACCGGCATATAAGATAGCTAAAAATAAGCATAACAAATTAATATCAGATAAAAAAAAATCATATTTTCAAAATATGATTTCTACGTCTAATAATACTATGAAATGTTCTTGGAATATTGTGTCACGACTTACAAATAGTAGTAAAAGCGATTTGGGTAATATTGAGATAATGCAGGGCAATGAAGTGGTTAGTGAGCCGAGTAGAATAGCAAACTTATTTAACAGTTTCTTTATTCAAGCGGCAGAGGATGTAGTTGGTCAGATTTCGGAAAAAAATAATTGTGAACATAATTTTATAAAAGATGCAAGTTTTAATGATTATAGAGAGTTTCATCTTTATCCATATGGAGAAGATGAACTATATGAACTGTTAAATGTTAAATTGAAAAATAAGCATTCTAGTGGATTTGACGATGTTCCAGTATTTCTCATTAAACAAATATTACCATATATCATACCTCAGTTTACATATCTATTAAATTTATCTTTTTGTAATGGCACTTTCCCAACTTACCTAAAAACTGGTAAAGTGATACCCTTACATAAAAAAAAAGATCCTACGATGATTCAAAATTATAGACCAGTAACCATACCTAGTGTATTTTCAAAAATTTTTGAATATGGTTTTTTAAATAGATTAACCTTGTTTTTGGACAATTATAAGGTCATTTCTAATGCTCAGCATGGTTTTATACAGGGAAAGTCAACAACCTCTGCCACTAATTCATTTTATTCTACAATAACTAACATGATTGATGCAGGTGAGTGCCCTGTTGGGATATTTTGTGATCTCAGCAGGGCGTTCGACTGTGTCAATCATAAAAAACTTTTATACAAATTGCAAAGATGTGGAATTCAGGGAAAGGCTCTCAAATGGGTAGAAACATTTTTGACAAATAGGAGAGTTTTTACAACGATTTCAAGCATCATTGGGAATGAAAAAATTATTTCAAATTCTGCCATTGCTCAAGTAAATATGGGTGTACCCCAAGGATCTATTTTGGGTCCTATTCTTTTTTTAGTTTATATAAATGCTGTGGAGCAAATTTCACCCGAAGTACATTTTACATTATATGCCGATGATACATCTTTAATTGTATCTCACAAATCCGACGCCATACTCGAAAATACATGTAACGAAGTACTCAAGAAGTTGACAGCTTGGTTTAATCAAAACTCATTGTTTCTTAATATTGAAAAAACTTTTTATTTGAGATTCCACAGTCCACAAAAAAGTTGTTCTAATTTGAATATACATATAAATAATCATGCTTTATCTCTACCTAAAGGTGTTATCAATTTCTTGGGTTTACGTATAGATGAACATGTTTCTTGGAAATCACATTGCGACTGGGTTGTTTCAAGATTAAATTCACTTAATTATATGATTAGAAATCTCCGAGTGGTTTTGGCGAAGACACAGCTAGTTATGCTATACTATGCTCATGTTGAGAGCTGCCTAAGATATGGCTTAATCTTCTGGGGTCTGTCCAGTAACACCCACAATGTTTTTATTGCGCAAAAGCGCATATTACGAGGAATAAAAGGTATATCAAACACTGTTAGTTGTAAGAATCTATTTAAACAACTTAAAATTTTGACTTTTCCATCTTTGTTTTTATTTGAAGTGAGTGTATACATTTTTAATAATAGGGACAGCTTTTTAAGGCATGATCATATACATAACATAAACACAAGAAATAAGGACAAATTCTATTTACCTCGTTGTAGGGTATTGGCTGCGTATAAGTCCCCTTCAGTTTATGGTTTGAAGGTTTATAATCGTCTTCCGGAACATATTAAAAATGTTTTAACAATTAAATCTTTTAAAAGTAGATTAAAGGAATATTTAGTAAATCAATGTTTTTATAGTGTAAACGAGTTTTTTGTCAATTAATTGTTATTTAGTGAATTTATGTGCATATTTGTATTTTGTATTTTGGTTATATACTAGTTACCTCAGTTTANTCCCTCTCCCGCGCGAATTTCCAAATTCTGAGCTAATCCTTGCGATTAGAATGAGGAATAAATATTATTACTATTATTATTATTATTATTACTTTTCAATTCGATAAATAAGTTCTTGGAAACTTTTAATCTCCTATACAGTTATTGATTGAACAGCTTCCCTAATGAACTCTTCTAATATATCAATGTTATTGTCTAAAGACATTGCTGTAGACAATTTGTTTTAATCTAACGCATAAATAAAAATCTAAAATTGTTAAATCTGGGCTGTGCAGTGACCACTGAATCGAACCATGTCGTCTGATCCATGTCTGATCCACTTGTTAGGAAACTTGTCATTTAACCACTGGCACTGTAGAACATTAGTTGAAGAATGCGCTGGACAGCCATTATGTTGGAAATAAAATGAATGAAAATAATCCAAATCTAAAAAAGTATTGCAAATTCTGAAATTTGGGCCAAAAGGTAATTCGAGGTGTAGAATACGATGAGATTATAAAAAGATATATCTGCATGTTTGAGTTTGACTGATATAGGCAGTCGGTAGATCATCGTTCACTAAATCCACATACCAGATTTCAGATTTTTTCGTTAATTTTGACCAAAGTTATAGACCAGACCCCGGTGCCATAATCGAAATGATGTGTTAATAAATATTTTCTGTAATATCTTCATAACCGAGCATAATTTCGACTTTTGATGGGTTTTGTGTAAAATAAAATCTACCTATTCCTGGTAGTTGCATGTAAAAATTTAAACATACAAAAAAGTTATAGAATATTCACAAAGGGTTGTAGTAAAATGAACGTCCTGTATGATTTAACCTAATAGAAACAATCCCTGCATGAAGAAAAACTAAGCAACAGCAAATTTTGCTCAAATTGGTTAACTGGGCTATTGGTTAAGGTAAAACGAAAAATAAAAAAAACTGTTTAGTTAAATCGACACCATTTGGGTCTCGATTATAGCCTTGAAGTATGTAACATTCGTTATAGGCTATTGATTATATTCAAAAAAACAGGGTTAAAAGGACGTTCAAGCAATTTTATTGCATGAATCGTTCAAAGGGTCATTTTAGATGAAAAAACCATGGAGTGCTATTAAATTAGAGGGTGGAAATTGGAGATAGGGGTGAAAATGCTCCCCTTTCAGTTTTTTAATTGTAGCTCGAAATCGAAGCAAAATTACACTATAATTCATAGGAAATATTATTTACAGAATTGAATTTCCCATGGAAATAGCTTATTTAAAAAATTTAAAAGGAAAATATTAGGCAAAAAAATCGTTAATAAACAATTTGAAAAAAATCGATTTTCTGATTTTTTTTACTTTTTTACCTCTAGTTTTTTTTGAGTAAAGCATAGAAGCATTCATAGAAAGAAAAGTAGATAAAATTTCCTTCAAAACAAGAGGTAAAATATTTTTGGATGAAAATTGACATATGGCCGCTCAAACTTAGCCAATTTCTCGATTTTAGTCGCGTTTACCCTTAATTCTCATTTTTTGCAAAAAAGGAAGGAAATAAGACGTTCAAGGATTTTCATCACATGACTTGTTCGAGTGTCATTAAAAATGAAAAAACCGCGGGGTGCTATTAAATTGGAGGGTTGAAATCGAAGATAGGGGTGAAAATGCAGCCCTTTCAGTTTTTTAAATATAGCACGAAAACGAAGCAAAATTTTATGCAAAAAATCGTTAGTAAACAGTTTTAAAGAAAGCAAAAAATAAGGCTGATTTTTTTTACTTTTTTAATAAAATAATTTAGTAAAAACTTGAGAATTTATAAGTACAATAAAATGTATTAATAATGTATATACAGTGTGTCCATGGATGGAGTTGACAAGAAGAGAATCTCTTGTTATTGACTATCGAAAAATTTATAAAAAGTTCTGCCTCTCGATAAAATGAAACTGTTATACAAACATCTTAGATTAGATATACAAGGTGCTCATAAATAAAAAAAAAATACTCATAAAATACTCATGAGAGAAGTACCATTATTTATTATTTTACACATTTTTACAAAACAAATCTGTTTATAACCTCAAATAATGTCCTAATATAAATTTTAAAATTAAAATAATTCATTTTTGAGGTGGCGGGAAGTAGCTATACACATAGAGTAAATGTCAGAATTGAAATTTTCATTTTAAACTTTATTGTACTTAAATTTTCAAGTTTTTACTAAATTATTTTATTAAAAAAGTAAAAAAAATCTTATTTTTTGTTTTCTTTAAAATTGTTTATTACCGATTTTTTGCATAAAATTTTCCCTTTACATATTTTAAGTAAGCCATTTCTATGAGAAATTAAATTCTCTACAAAATTTTTCCTTTTAAAATCCTGTATTCAGTAGCCTATTAGGTGACACCCTGTATAAGATACTTTTAACTTTAATTTACTGATGGGGAGATACCGCTTCTAACAGTATATGTATAAAGGTTGGGTAAAGTTAAACAATAATCTTCAAAAGAACATACAATAAAAATTTAAAACATGTACATATACTCGTATAACAAAATTAAACAATTCATGCCCCATGTTGCTTCATAAATGTTTACAACCAAGTGACACCGTGTTTAGGCAACCAACCATTGATAATGCCAATTGAAAATCCATAAGTTTTACAATCACTAATATTAATGATTCGTTTACAATGAACAGTGACAAACAGTTACATCTACGCTTGAAAACTCATGAAAAATTACACCAATCAACAGTCAATAAAACAAAATGTTGCGATTTAATGTCATCTTGATCTTATCGTTTTAATAATTTTTAATTTTACCGAAATTTAATTGCCAATTTGAATTAAACAAAATTACTGGTCACGTGGCTTGTAATCATTTATGATGGGTCTGTACCGTCCGATCAGAAACAAATAAGTCCTGCCTTCTAATATTATTCTTTTATTGTAACATTATACAATTCCGCATTTCTACGTTTAAATTTTTTTGGGAGTGGTGACTCGTTCGAAGCGACGTCCTTCTTTGTACTTGATGCGACTGGTGCATTGTCTCCAGATGATTGACTGCACGTTTCCAATTCTTCTTCTGTATTATCTTTAGCGTCACTTTCAAAATCGCTAGTATCTAATTTGGGCTCCGGTAAACTTAAACTACTAAATCTCTTCACTGGAGTGGAACTACACATTAATTTTGGATTACTGCTGTCTAGTGTATCGTCAATAAAAGAACTAGTTACACTCCGATCAACGCTAAGGTTTAAATTAGTTCCATCTATTTCGGAAACGAGACATATCGGGTCGTCTATAGCGAGCGTTTCACATAACAACACTGTTTGTGGATTTAATGTGGCTTTGGGCTGCTTGACTTCGGTACTCTTCTTGGGACTATTAACGTCATATGCCGGAGCTGATTTTTCGAAGTTATTGGGAACTCGCAGTTCGTTATTAAATCTTGCCAGGACTTGTTGTTTGTTTTCTTCTGAGGGGGTGAAGTTGTATCTGGCAAACATATATAATTAGTTCAGATATAAATTTAATTTAATTATAATTTACTGCGTCTTTTGACGATCTCGAGGATATCAAGTTTTATTTACCTCTCGTTTCCTCCGGGTCCGGGCATATATGTATTAATATTTTTCACGCACAATAAATGATTAGTTAAAAATAGAATGGTAAGCCATTCCAAATCATAATTAACTTCAATTTTTGATTCCGTGTCGTGGGGTACATCTACAATTTGAAGGAATTTCCTCTTAGGCAGGCATTTATCCAACGCTAAAAATTTTGTTATACTCGTATCATCGTGCGTTACTAAAGCCGCAAATTTGCAATGCAAATGAGCAGAAAACCAATAACTTGGTTTCAATTGATATAATAATTCTTCTATTGGTTTATTTCCCAACTGGCCGCTTTCTACATCATCTCTAAAATAGATTGAAGTTATGAATTCGAAATTTTATAAAATGGAATTTATCTAATAAACACAAATATCAGTATTACTTGAAGAAAGGTTTCCTTTTTAGCAACTGACTTATATTGCCAAACTTATAAATTCCATTTGGCCAATCATGAGAAAGAAATATATCAAGAGGGCCTGATAGTTGTTTAAGTCGAAAAATTTCTAAATTTCTGATATGGTACACACTTCTTTTTGTATTTTCATCATAGGGGGCTTTTTCAAAATGGCCTTTCGTATAATCTCTGCTTTTGTAAATTCCTGATAATCCACCTATTCTGACACCTAACAAAAAATAATATCTGCTTCTTTACATGCTACGAATTTATAACTGTAAAATATGTCCTCACATTATAAAAAAAAAGTGAAGAATGACAAGAAAAAAGTATTAATAGTTTTACATACCTCCAACGTTTACAACACCAGCACATCCCATATAATAGATATTTGGTGCTACCCAACCTCCATAAGGTAGTTCTTGTAAATAGTTTGATGATTCATGATTTCCTCCAATAAATATCGTTAATATTGGAGCTTTCTTTTCACCTGTATAGTACCTAAAAAAAAGTGTTAAATTTCAATTAAACGTCTGTAACTATTTAATAGTAATACGATCTAATCTGAAAAACATAAGGGCGTGTTGTACTTTTATATAGTTTATTATTACTATTACTTCTGACTAATATACGTTTGAAAAAAAAAATAAACTCACTTGTAAAATGAACATATCTTGGCATATTTTGGCGGAACTGCCATACACAACAAATCTCCTTCATTCCTTGATGATTGAAAATCTCCACAACATATAAGTAAATCAATTTTAATAGATTCTTTTTCTTCCAAAAGCTGAATTGTTTCATAGATATTCTCTAGTTCACCATGAGCACATCCTTCTATAGCAATTTTCATTATGAATATTAAAATTAAATACTTATTTGCCCAACTTTTCTTTATTAAAGTTAGGTTAACAATAACAACCACAGACCAACAATTAACTACCCACTGCCCACTGAACACCATGAGCACGACTCGAGCCATTATTCCATGGCTAGAAATTGGCCTCAATGATTTGGGATCGAGGCCACGCCATTATTCCATGGCTAGAAATTGGCCTCAATGATTTGGGATCGAGGGGGATTATCCCTCTTTATCCTGCCTCATCTCGTGTAGGCCTGGACAGCCTTCGTAGGTGGGCCCCATCCGTCGTCTACCCCGACCGCAAATGCGGCCGGTGTAGGCGCTTTGTGGGACCTCCTTTTGTCCTGGCTGGGCCCCGCCGGCTAGGGCCCTTTCTTCTGGCGCTCTTCTTGCTTCGCCGGCTCGTCTGTGTAAACCCCGGGGGTAGTGTCATGTTTATGTGTGGTATGGTTGGGTAGGGTAGTGCGGCTATGCAGCCTGGGATGCGCTTTGCTAAGGTGGCCCTTAG
>NW_019426047.1:15520-16581 GCF_000390285.2 Anoplophora glabripennis
GTGTGGGGACAGGACGGTGCCCTGGGGGACACCGGCCTCCATGGGACGGGTGGTGGAAAGGGAATCTTGGATTTGGATGCGGAATTTTCGGTGGTGTAGGTAGGATTTTATGAGTTTGGTAAAGGATATGGGATATTGGTTGGTGAGCATTTTCATCAGTAGGCCTTCATGCCAAACCGTATCGAAGGCCTTTGCGACGTCCAGGAAGACAGCACCAGTGTACTGTCCCCTGTTGAAGGCCGCCGTGATGTGCTCGGTAAGGCGAAGGATTTGGAGTTCAGTGGAGTGATTGGGTCGGAAGGCGAACTGCTCGTCTGGAATGACTTGCAGTTCTTGGGAGTGGGTTCTTAGACGGGTTAGGATAATTTTTTCTACCACTTTGCTCATAGCCGGGAGCAGGCTAATGGGCCGGTAGTTGGATGGGATGGTGTGATCTTTGTTGGGTTTTGGGATAAGGATTATGTTTGCTGTTTTCCAGCGGGTAGGGAAGTGTCTTAGTCTGAGTGTCGCGTTTGTTATGTTTAGTAGGGCCATGAGGCCCTTGTGTGGTAGTCGTTTAAGTGTCGTGTTATGTATATTGTCGGGTCCGGGGGCTTTTCTGTTTTTAAGTCTGCGTATTGTCAGTCTTAGTTCGTCAGGTGTTGCGGGGGGGATTATGTCATTGTCTGGCTCTCTGTCGACGCGTCGGGCCGCGCGCTCAGCCACTATCTCGAATTCCTCGTCTTCGTCGGGCACGGGCAGCTGAGGCAGTCTACACTGCAGTTCCAGGCTATCGGCGAAAGCCTCGGCCTTTTCCTGGTTCGTGTAAACCACCCCCACACTACCGTGAGGAATTTTACGGCGAGCGGTCTGTCGCAGGGCCCTCTGCGTTTTCCAGAGGCTGTTGTCTTTTGGATCCAGCGACTCCAGTTGCCTAGCCCAGTTGTCCTGGGCCAGTTCATCCAGAGCCGCCTTCACCCGTCTGTTAAGTACGTTTAAGTCTTGTCTGTGTCGGGGGAGGCGGGTGCGGGTGGCAAGCCGTTTCGCACGTCGTCTGTCACGTATTAAGTTTTTTATGTCAT
>NW_019426048.1:0-1659 GCF_000390285.2 Anoplophora glabripennis
TTTGTTACTTTTCGAGATATATCGAAAAAACCCTTAAAAATCTTCTCTTTTCTCTTCTTCTATAACTCGTTTACATCTACGTTCCCATACTTGCTGTTTAATGCAAGCATAGCCCGCTGCAAGCCAAAAAAGTACATTTTTGAAAAATTTAAAAATATTAATTATTTTTCGAGATATATCGATTTTTTGAAAAAAAGATGCTCTCGAAAATTGGCTAGATCTTATTGGCGGATAGCCCTACAGTGACGATTTTCGGTTTATTTTCTTCGTAAAGAGTCATATTATCATGCTGTTAAAAAATGTTCACGATTTTATTAATTTTAAGGATCAAAAAATGGCTATGTTTAGTATTTATTTAATTTACATTTTTTTGCATATATCGTCATTTTAATAATTAATAATATTACAGTATTTTTCGTGTAATACCTTAATTTTTTTTCTTCATTAATTATACTGACGTTGTACTTGTTGCTGGCTTTTTAACAATTACTTCTTCATTTCAATAATTAATTAATTTTGGTGTAAAATAAGTTTAAAGAATTTAATTTATTTACAAAAATATTTAATAATTATACAACTATGTATAAAATATCTATAAAATTATTACAATGAAAACTAAAATTATTTATCGAATGAAATTCTTCTTTTCTTTGTCGGATATTCTTTTGATTCATTTTCTTGTTCGTCTTACATATTTTCGTGGAGAAGTATAATAAAAGTTTAAAAAATGTAAGTTAAATAAAAACTAAACATTTACGGGACTATTTTGCTTTTAATGCGAAAATGACTATAATATTCGTGTTTAGCTACCTCAGATTAAGTACAAAAGAATTTTTGTACGTGGTGCAGAAGTCGAGATATCAAAGATTTTGCAAGCGCGAGCCATTTAGACTGCACGTCATCAGTTTTCAGAGCGAGCGCGCTCCGCTTCCCCCTACTTCTCCGGCCGGTCCAGCTGACGCACTCAGCGCTTGCACGCTTCAGTTTATTACTCAATTACTAATACTAAAAATCAAGTAAACATATCCTACTATTTTTTTTTTTTTTTTTTTGAAGATATAGATATTCAATATTAACCTCCATCAAGCGCATCGCTGTAAAAAATGTTAACTGCGTCTTCAAATTTTTTTTTAAATAAAAAAATTATGTCGGCTTCAGAAGGTCGTAGAAAAAAAATTTTTTAAATTCGTGAAAAAATGTCAGCAGTTTCTTTCTTTAAAAATCAAATTAATAAAAATTAATATAGTTATTTGAAAAAAACCTACCCAAAAAAAGTGCAACTTTTTCAGTCATTTTTTTATCCTTAAAATTAATAAAATCGTCAACATTTTTTAACAGTATGATAATATTACTCTTCACGAAGAAAATAAACCGAAAATCGTCACTGTAGCGCTATCCGCTGAGAAGATCTAGCCAATTTTCGAGAGCGCCTTTTTTTCAAAAAATCGATATTTCTCCAAAAATAAATAATATTTTTAAATTTTTCAAAAATGTACTTTTTTGGCTTGCCGCGGGCTATGCTTGCAGTAAATAGCAAATATAGGCACGTAAATGTAAACGAGTTATAGAAGAAGAGAAAAGAGAAGATTTTTAACGGTTTTTTCGATATATCTCGAAAAGTAACAAAGCAATCGATACTTTCAAAAAATCAGTCGATAG
>NW_019426048.1:4563-5446 GCF_000390285.2 Anoplophora glabripennis
TACGAGAATTAGCCCAGAAGTCGGAGACTTGTGCGGGAGAGGAGGCGGCATATTATTATTACGCAGGCCGCATTTGCGCCCAGGAACGACTTATGTTGGTAGGCCCTAACCACCATTCAGTGCAGGAATGAGGGAAACCTGGAAAACCTCATTAATTAGGGGGGTGGTCAAATGCCAACCGGTGTCAATCTCTCACACTGACCCAAGCCAACATTTTCCACCCTACCATACCTGCACAGAGGGCGCCAATTCTCCGTACAAGTATAGATAATCTACGGTCACCGGCCGCGGGATTCGAAACGAATCATTAGTATCATTACAACGAAACTGTCACCATGAAAGATGCCTACTATGTGAAAATGTTAAAAAAAAGTTACTGTTTTGAGTCATACATTATTTAAAAAATAATTATTTCTGTCTAAACTACACAGAATTCGAAATAAAAAGTAGGGACATTTTTTCTTCAAAAAATTCAAATTCATTAAAAAATTATATTTGCTTGATAATTGAAAGGAATAAAAAAAAATTTAAGAAAAATGTCTGTTAAGGGTAGTTAGAATAAAATGTGAATAGAAGAGCGTGCACAATACATTCTGAATTTAATGACTGAACAATTTTTACACAAAACCAAACTAAAACTAAGTATATCAACTATGTCGAAACATTGGACAATAATTAAAAAAATAATAAACAGTGGACGATAATTGCAAAAATAATATTAGAGGAATGAGCCAAATATCAAGATTAACGTTCATCAAGCGATAATTTCTTTAATTAGGAAAGGAAAAATTAATAGACCTCTTTTATACACGCGTTTTTCTCCCCTCAACGCGAAATTGAGAAAAACGCGGCATATTTCTGCTCCATTTTATGCACGCGTATT
>NW_019426049.1:0-485 GCF_000390285.2 Anoplophora glabripennis
TACACGAGATGAGGCAGGATAAAGAGGGATAATCCCCCTCGATCCCAAATCATTGAGGCCAATTTCTAGCCATAGAATAATGGCGCGCGCGGACCTTAATGTAATAACGGTACCGGTCCGGTTACGGTTCTGTTAGAAATGCACCATTTCGGTTTCGGTTCGGTTACGGTCCACTAGCTGATATTTGGGTCGGGTTCCGACCTGCCTTTTTCGGTCCAAAGGGCCCACTTAAAGTCATTACAGGCTGTGGAAAACATAGCCCTCCGCACGGCCACCGACGCGCCCTGGTACGTAAGAAATTCTGACATATTACGAGACTTACAATACACAAACGCTACACAGACAATAAGACAAAACGCGGAGAAACGATTTGACGTAGCCGCTAGACATGACAATCCCCTCCTCAGGCAAGCCGTTGACTACGTACCCGACGTGACCGACAAACACAAAAGACCTAGACACCAACTTTTTGACCCTGGGTGACC
>NW_019426049.1:5533-53173 GCF_000390285.2 Anoplophora glabripennis
GTAATAATAATATGCCGCCTCCTCTCCCGCACAAGTCTCCGACTTCTGGGCTAATTCTCGTAATTAGAATGAGGAGTAGAGATATTATTATTATTATTATTATATTATTATTTTTATTCAAAATTAGTGAAGTTCTAATTATTTTTGGTGGAAATTGAAGATATAAAGCAAAGTAAAAAATTACGTATACTCCGCCAGTATGAATACTATTTTAAAATTCTGATCCTAAAAAACATTGCTGAAATTTTCAACTTTATTGGTGTTATGGTTGTCAAAATATTGCCAAAATTAAAGAAGTTTTTATTATAACTGTTTGAGGTATATTTGACTTGATCACCCTACTTTGGCCTTTAGAATCTCCCAGTAATTGAACACCCTGAATGAAGTGTTTATTATTCAAAGCGACATTTTTAAAAAAGAATTTTAAATGTACTAGATTTGAATTTTTTGTATACAATTGTGACTTCCGAAATATTTTACTCTGTTATAAAATGTATTTGAATCGTTTTGTTTTCGTTTTGCATGACCAGATAGTTCTAAACTGTATCTTTGGTTTCAGTTATGACAGAGCGTACCGTAAATATATTAGGTTAGATTCTGTGCCTGCTGTATTTGTAAATTCCGAAGACAAATACGCCGGTGAGTGTCGTCAAGAAATCTGTAAACAGAACTCCGAACTGGTAAACGTTGACCGAAAACAGTTGCTCAAGCACGTTCGGAAAGTGCTGTTCGAGGAGATGAATTCCAGTGATAAAGAAAATGAACCCTCTAAATCGTTAAAAAAAGGCAACGGTTCTCCCAATTCTTCCTCCAGCGCCGAATCGGAAAGTTGTGCAGAATTATTGATGTGTTCCGCAGATCCTACGACCTGTATTGTACATTCCACAGATCTAAATAGGAACAGATGGTTCTTTTTTCACAGTAAGGAGCAGTTGGAAGCCTTGGAAATCAGCCTAAACAAGCGTGGCGTAAGAGAAAGTGAACTATTACATGTCATAATAAATGACAAGGACCGTCTGATGAACGTTATTGCACAGACACCTGTAAGTGTTCTGAATCCTGATGTAGAAATCGACGAAGAGCAGAAGCCTCTGAAAAATGCAAAGAAGGGTAAGGACAGGTACGAAGATGCTAACTTGGGCTACGGTTCTGAGATGGCTCCCGAGGAGGTTTTGGAGAATGCCCTCGTTGATAACATCCTCGAGATGGAAGAGAAAATATATGCTGGTAATCTAGGTGGTCTGGCTGTTAAGAATAGGGATGAATGGCGCAACTGCCTCTTGTCAAAGCGTTACGAAGATCTGAATAGAAGTATTATGAGGAACGGAGAGAACGGCAAACTGATAAAGGTGAGGAAGGAGAAGGGGAAGAACAGCAGGTCGTGTTCTCCGGAATTACCCAAGAGTGAACTCAAAGATTACCAGGACCCTGGTAGATTTCTGGGCACCGTCTTAGATGTAGAAGTGAACGGGGTGGATGGAGAAGGTGATGATGTGATCTTAGTACAAGTTGAAAGGCTTCAAAAGGCAATTGGTGGCTTGGCACTTGCATTGGGACAGGTGGCGCAAGCTGTCGATCAGAAATACCTGAAGAAACCTTTAGGTAAGTGTTAAACGATAACTATATCTTACACGCGGACATGGTGAAGTTAAAATTTATAATCTCGACATTTTAAGTAGGGATTATACTAATCCCGAGTAATAGCACAGGTACACAAAAAAAATTCATAAACCAGAGGGTAGACCCCACTATTCTTAGGTTTCTGGGATTACTGAAGCCGAATATGACCATAAAAATTATTTCAATTGCCCGTTTTCCCGCTAGCACTCCCTGAAGGGGGTTAAATTTTAAATTTTCGTACAAAATTAAGATGTATGCGTATTTCTATGTTTTTTGGAACGCTGAAACCAAAAATGACTACAAAAAATGATATGTACTTACTCGTTTTCCCCCTTACACTCCTTTATAATCATTTAAGTGAACCAGCAGGATCCAAATGAAAGTTGGCTCTCGGTAAATTACACTAACGTTTTCGAAAAAAAGAGGAGAACCAAAGTTTTAATGGGCTCAAAGCTTAAAATTCCAACGATCTAAGTCCTGTTAATTAGACAAATTTAAGAGTACCTCCAGCTTTTATGTTGTAAATGTCAATATTTCACCGATCAGAAATATCAGCTCTTAGATGTATTTATGATTTGGTTCTACTCTTAGTGCAACTCAGGGACAAAGGCGTGGAGGTGGCAGGTTTCTGTTCCCTTTGGGGTGTTTGATTAACATGAGTCCCCTTGCCTCTCACAATTCGAGGTGCTTGATTAAAGTTAGTCCCCTTGCCTCTCACGATTCGGACTGCTTGATTAACGTGATCCCCTTGCCTCTCACAGTTTGTGGTGTTTGATTAAAGCGAGTCCCCTTGTCTCTCTCTATTCGTGGTGCTTGATTAAAGTGAGTCCCCTTGCCTCTCACGGTTCAGGGTGCTTGATTAAAGTGAGTCCTCTTGCCTCGCACGATTCGGGGTGCTTGATTAACGTGATCCACTTGCCTCTCACGGTTCGGGGTGCTTGATTAAAGTGAGTCCCCTTGCCTCTCATAATTCGGCATTTACCTCTTCCTATGATACCGAACTCTCTTGCTTTCAAACGATCTTCTAAGCCAGTTAAACTGTTATCCACCTTTACCGTGTGGATGTGAAAAGTAGATACGGAATCGATTATATTCCAAAGGCATAAAATTAGATTCATCTTTTAAACGTAAATAAGACTGGTCGGTGGAGAGCAAAAACATTAAAATCAAAGAGAAAGCAAAATGCAAAGGGAAAAGAAATTAAAATATCTTGTCTGGAATAAGGTGTCGAGTTCAAAATATCAAAAGGCACAATAAACACGGTTATGATTAGGACAGAAATCATAATTCGGTTTTAGCGTCCCAAAAAAAATAAACATCTTAATGTTGTACAAAAGTGCAAAAGTTTAAAATTCAACCCCCTTCAGGGGGTGGTAATGGGGTGCTAGCGGATAAGAGAGGGGTTAAATTCATTTTTTGTATTCATTTTTGGTTTCAGCGTCACAAAAAACAAATACGCATACATCTTAATTTTGTACGAAAATTTAAAATTTAACCCCCTTCAGGGGGTGCTAGCGGGAAAACGGGCAATTGAAATAATTTTTTATAGTCATATTCAGTTTCAGCAACCCCAAAAACCTAAGACTAGCGAGATCTACCCTCTGGTTCATGAAATTTCTTTTTTATTTGTGCTTGCATAATAAGTCGACATTACTAAAGGGTATCCCAAAATTCACACAAGAAGTAATTTTGATGGAAAACAGGTTTTTAATTAAAAATTGTAAATTTTTTATTGATTCTTAAAGTATACAGTTAGAGTTATGTATAGAATAGTCTCCACTGCTTTGATGACACTTCAGCACTCTTTTGTCTAAATTGTCCATGAGCATTTTCCATAAAAGCGACTGAATTTCATTGATACAGTGCTCGATTTCCTCCTTCAGGGAGTGGGTGGTCGTGGACTTGTTGGTATAAATCTTAGACTTCAAAAAAACCCCAAAGAGAAACGCTCTACGATGTTAAATCGCATGGGCGGCCAATTTTGATCACCAAAACGGGAAATTACACAACCAGGAAATGACTAATGCCGTAGTTGAATGGTTTCTCAGGCACCTTCATGTTGAAGCCACATGTCGTCTACATCCATATCTTGCCATTTAGGCACAAAAAACTGGATTATTATGTTGCGATAGCGAGCAGCATTAACTGTTAATGAGAGAACATAGTAGGCGGTCGCGATGCCATCGCATCGCGGTCCGTTCTGGGCTGAGTTGATCGCAGTCTTTTCCAAAATCAGTCCCATTTGGCAATTATACACAATCCTGCTGGACCTCCTCTTTAAATAGTTGAGGTATTGTTTTAGTAGTTAAAAAAATGAGATATATGGAAGAGGTAGCTCGTCCCGATCGCGTCGTGGTCTCCTGAAATTCTTTGGAAAAGATCGGTGGAGAACGCGATGCGAGTGAGATAAGCTCGGGAACGTCTAGTGCGAATGCATACATTATAAAACCTGGGAAGGAACTGCACCACGCGCGATTGAGACTAACACGGACCGCGATGCGACGGGACCTCGACCGCCTAATGCGTTCTCTCCTTTATTGTCTGATCAGCCACATTTGAAGAATGGTCCGATTATACTTTGTTCATGTTGTGAATGCACATTTGTTTCTCAACAATTACTCCTGGATCTTCTGAACCTCAAAAAATGTGACAATTTTGTCGACTAACAAAATCATCAAGATGTAAATGAGCCTCATCACTGAAGATGATTTTGTTCAAAAAATCAGCATATTCAACAAACTCTCTTTGCTGTGCGTGGTCAGTAGGCTTCCGTTCTTGAGTCAATTGAATTTTTTAGTAATGAAGACGCAAATATATTTCATGAGAATACACTGTAGAGAGCTTCACAAAATTAAAATTCTTGACCACAGTGCCGAATTGATGTTCCTGGACTCGGCAACACACTTACAAACTGCTTGGATGTTTTGTGTTAAACGACTTGTTGAAGGACAGAGTGTTTAAGATTACTGATTGATCCAGTCTCCCTAAATTTTTTAATTAATCTCTTCACAGTTGATGAAGTTAAATCACTATTCCGACCAGAGTAGCTGCCAGACCTTCATTATTTTTAAAATATTGCTCAACAATGAAAATGTGTTGTTCTTTCCAGTAGCGTTTCATTTTTGATAACCTTTAACTGTCACGCTTTTTTTTTGTTGGCAACACTTTACCGTACAAATGGCGCAAAATTCAAATCTTGCGTGAATTTTGGGACACCCAATATATATAATGTACAGCTGAATAGTTCGGATTATGCTAATTTTGATATACAGGATGTTCCGAAATTCATGCAACAAAATTTGGTCATAGATTCTTAAGACACATTTAGGGGACCCGTATTTTTTCTTTTTGCCAACTGGCCCCCTGTTTCGGAGTTAACGNAAGGAATAAGGAAGAAGAAGTAGAAGAAGAAATTAACCTTAAAATAACCTCAAAAGATATTGGTTCTGTTGCATTTTATATAAGAATTGCAATAAAAATGAGTGAAGAGTCTTCACAGAATGGAGACCGAAATAACGTTGAGAGTCAATTATTAGAATTGGCTAAGTCTCAACCTGAAGGTATTTCCAATGACGACATAAAGGAACACATGAAAGATGTACCTTTGCCTGAAATCACTTTAATTATCAACAAATGTCTCAAGAATGGGTAATTTCAAGTTGCCATTTATTATTTACTTTCTATGTATACTTTTGGTTTCAGCACTTTTGATTTGTTTAAAACCAAAGACAAACTCTTTTATAAGTATAAAGACCCATCAAAAAAAACTACGAATAAGGGAGCAGACAGTGAAGAAAAAATTGTTTACAAGATTATAGAGGAAGCCGGGAACAAGGGCATTTGGATAAGAGATATCAGATTTAAGTCTAATCTTACCATGACACAATTAAATAAAGTACTTAAGAGTTTAGAAACGAAGAAAATTATTAAAGCTGTTAAGTCTGTCTCGGTAACGTTTTTATACTTTCTCGGTATGTATTATTATTATATTATGTTTTTTTCGTAGGCTAGTAAAAAAAAAGTTTATATGCTTTATGATTTGGAACCTGATAACTCAGTCACAGGAGGTGCTTGGTACCAAGACCAAGACTTTGAATCTGAATTTGTCGATGTCTTAAGTCAACAATGCCATCGGTTTCTAGTCCAAAAGTGGGAGGAAGCTAATAAAATGAGTGGTGGACCACTACTAGCAAGAAATAGAAGTTATGCCACTGCTAGTGATGTTCATAAGTTCATATCCGAATTAGGAATAAGCAAAGTCTCCTTGTCTATTGACGATATTGAGAGTATTTTATATACAGTCGTTTTGGATAATAATGCTGAGAGGATAGTAGCTACCAACGGATCATATCTTTACAGAGCAGTGAATCGTTTCTTGCCTTCGCCAGGGCTAGTGAAAACTACTTGTAGTGTATGTCCAGTTGCAAATCGTTGTGCAGATACTGGTCTTATTAATCCAAAAGTTTGTACTTATTTGGCAGATTGGCTTGCTAGTTAAATCAAATTTTCTTTTAATTTTTTTGTACCAGGTTATATTAGTGTATAATAGTAAAATATTTTAATTTTTTGATAAATGCCTTTTGGAAATTATGCATTTTATGAAGTTATAGTAAACAAAAATGTATATCAATAAATATATAAATATGTTGTTTTTGTTACTTTTTGGTTATATTACGACAGCCTATTTCGTTACTATGGCTAAATATCGCCACTAAGAGATAATTGTCTAGAATAATATTCATGCATGATTAACTTTATTAACTTATATTGCGTTTAAAAAAAAGGTTTAACAATAAGATTAATATGCATTCTGCAAAATCTGGGAGGTATTGGCAAAACTAAGCAACCAAGAGATGGTTCAGTTAATAGGGAAATGTAATTATAAGTTTTGTGAATGTGTTTTTTATTTCATATTCCTCCTTTACTGTATTTTGTATTTTATAATTGTATTTTGTTTTATGATGATCAACTTCAGGTTTTCTGTAGTATTTTGAAATATTTTAATTTAACCATTATTAGAAAATCAGTCTTTAAAGCCATCATATCCTGCAATTCTAAAGATATATGTATTTACACTATACAGGATGTAAATAAATGAGTGCGAAAAAATTCAAGGAAAAATGAGGTATGGGTATTTCGTATTTCATATAAAAAAATATAATTTGAACATCCCCTGTGAAGATACAACTGCTTTAAGAGGGTGCCAAAATAGTTTTTAACTTTTTTCTGAAATATCAAGAAAGTTACAGAAATGTAATTAGGTAGACATTTTCTATTATCGAGAAGGCACTGAACAATTACCTGATTTTCCCCTACAGTTGTAAAAGCTACCCCTAACACTGTTTCATATATATTTTTTTGTTATTTCTACCATCACTATCTTACTATTAATTTCAGATAGCCTGATTCATTTTAAACAACAAAGCCTTCTTGTAATTTTTTCTTGAAATTATCGATTTCTGAGCAAAAAATTTATTTAAAATCATTTATATGGCATGATTGTCATAGGCTAGAAAAACAAAGTTTAATAGCGATATGTATAAACCAAACTTTGTTTGTTAATAATTATATTGTAATTCCCATCACACGAATATGAAATTATATTTAAGCAGAATATATAAATTGTCACTATGACATTTTTATTATATTTACTTCTCGTCACTGGTTTCTATATTTAAAATACATTGCCACACATTTATTATTTTTTTTCATGTTAAAGCATTATTGTCTGTCAAAAAAATAGTCAAATATAACGCTTTGAGTTTATTAAAATTTATTTAGTTTTTACAAATTAAAATAATAAATGTCGCACACTGCTTCGCGAAAATACTGTGACGTATTATAGGTAATTATTGAAGAAATAATTTACATTGAATAGTGTTTAGGACCGCTGATTTTTTAAATATCCAGCACGCTACGTTTCGGTTTGTCTGTGCGCGCGCCTTTTTTCAACAATCACCTGCGTTGTGCGCTTGCGCGCTAGCAGTCAGTTTGGAAGCCGACAACGTTCGTCTGTCAGTTCCGTTTGAGTAAAGACGTTTTAACAAAATAAATTAATTAATTTGTGGAAATAGCGGCCAAACACGATTTTTTCGCAGTTAAGACGCTCTGTGTTGATTAGCTGTAAGTGTTATAGCATTTAAAGAACGAAACGAAGCCATACTTATATGAGAAAACAACGTTGATTTTCCCTCCAAATAGACCCATGCCTCACAATGCCTCTCTTAAAGAAAAAGGTGTTTGAAAAACAGTCGATACCGGATTTTCTTCGAGATGATGAAGAGGTTTTCTATTGCGAGATTACCAACGAGATATTCCGAGACTATGAGTAAGTTTTAATTCTCAATCAAAGATTTTATTTTGCTTTATATTCTAATAAAATTTCTCTTTCTTCCTATCATCTCTCTAACGGTTTATTTCACTGGCGACGACCTACGCCATGGTTTTATATTCTATACCTAATTGGCCTCTGATACCTAGTTAAATTTTCTGGGCCAACATTCAAATTGGGACAATTTTAGGTTATGTTAATTTTTCAAAATAAAAACTTACACTGTAAAAAAATCACATTCTTTACCTGGATGCTTTAAAATTTTTAGGGAGTTCTCTGAGAGGATGTTCTTATGTAATTCAATGGTTTGGACCTGTTCCATGACAGGAAAATCTAATTTGACCTATCAAGAGGCTTTAGAAAGCGAAGAAAATGCCAAACAGAGCCTGAAAGAATTTCCCATTGAACTGAGGATACCTATATTATTCCTTGCCAGTAAAACTCAAAGATCTTCTTTTGGAGATATGGCAGAAGATGTTTTCATGTATGCAAAAGACAGATATTTTATCGGAGAGAATTTAGAAACCTCCTTTACTGGGAACAAATGGAAAGACTCGCACGTTTTGCAAGTAATTGCTCCTACAGAGGAACAACTTGGGAGCATTAATAGAAATGGGTAAGTGTGTTGCAATTTTTAGATTTAAGTAACCATTAACCAAATAGTTCAGGAAACAATATTGCACAATATTTAATGGAGGTAATTGATAACATAACAGTTTTCATATATTAGTTATAATAAATATACCTTAGTTCTAAATATTCCTATAGAATTTTATGTATTTCATAAAATTTTATTTATCCCTTCTCTGCCTTGACCTTGCTTGGGATTTAAATAGCTTTACTTAGTTCAACTTACTAACATGGATCATTAATATCTTTTTATAATTTAGGTTTTAAACTCTGCTAGTCTCTATGTTATTTACCAGTATAAGTAAAAAAAATCATTGGCAACAATTTTTTGTAAATATATTTATTTACTGAATTACAAAGTGATAAATTTTCCTCCACATTTATAGAATATATGAAATATTTTAAATTTGAATGTGATCGGTTATACAAAATGAACTATGCATTTGTATAGTTTGTATTAGTTACAAATTAAGGATAATTTAGTAGATAATTTGATAAACCAAGAAATTATTTAATATTTTGAATAGGTCAGAAAAATTGTATTTATTGTTGGGTAATGCTAATTGACAAAATATGATTCAATATATTTATTATATTTTAATCATAAGACCAGTAAAATTTGTTTGTTTAATTCTTTAATAAATGTATATTTAATATTCAGGGTGTTTTCTAAGTACGTCATAATTTTAGAGCAAAATAAAACATTAATGCACCATGAATCTAAAGTAAGCTAAAGTGTAAACTTAAAAAAAATATTAAATTTAAATATCTAAAATACATAAATCACAGAATGTTTATCACTGAGTATTTTAGAAATTAGATAAATGCGTTTAGTTACCTGGTATTTCTAAGAAAAAAAAAACATTTTGTATTCAAAGACCAAGAAATTATTTTTTAAATTTTAAAATGAACATTTCTAAACATCAGAAACTTTGTCGTGACAATCAAATTAATAAACAGTAGTAATCTATATTATGCTAGTAAGCGGCAATACATAACTAAATTGATGGTCAAGCCATGTGCCGCTCTATGCTCATAATATACAACGCTTCTGACTGCCATAAAAACGTGCCATACACTCGACCAAGCAAATCGTCAAACTTACTTACACGCACAAACACAATGAAACGCAAAACCAACATCCCTCGGCAAAAAACTTGGATTGCTCACCGGCATGCCAGGTCGGCATTAGGGTACCATAGATAGGTATATAAATTGATTGATGGGAAACTATTTTAGATATAAGCCTGACACCTCAGTAAATGTTGAACGGTTATTTTCGTTTTTGAAATGGATATTTACCGATCGCTTTAGACGATTTTATGGTAAATTCCATTTGAAGTGTTTAGAGTAGAAAAATAGACACTGCCTCTTTTTGTTTCATACTATTATGCAAATACATATATATTCTTATAATTAAAGAGTGCAGTTAAGAAGGCAACGGATGTGTCACTTTTTGTTTGAATAAAATTACATAAAAGAGAACTCGGCTTACAATCAACCTTGTACCACATTGCAGCCACCCTAACATTTCCAATCTCACTTATTAAACACTTGAATAAATTGAAAATAACTCCAAAACTTATCAGTTTGCATAACAGTACTATAGAATTTTTTGGTACAAATATTAAAATTAAAAAAATTGGTGTAGAACTTTTCCTTTTGTTTATGCTTTTTTTTTTAGAATAATAAAATGTCTGCAAATTGTTTTTATTTGGAATTTTGATAATTATATTGTATTTAAAATTAGGAAAAAGCTTCAGAATTATTTTAGATTTATTCAACACTAAGGTAAACTTATCTTCATAAAATAGTTACTCCAAAATGACTTGTTTTTTGAAGGAAATGGTAGACATCTTTTTTCTGAAACATACCTTTAAGATTCAAATACATTCACTTAATTTCCCGAGTACTCAATGGCATAGAGATTCTGCATTCTTACTAATACTACCTTGCTTGCTACTGGTCGACATATTTGTATATTGCTGAATTTTTACTTTCACCTTCATGAGTCACATAGGTGTGTTAGTTATAAAAATACATATATAAATATTTAAAAATTTTAATAAATGAAAATGTACAATTGCATGTTTTTCCATAAATATGTTAAATATATGTGGAAAAAACAAATAGCAATTTTTTTCTTAAGATGTGATACCTACAGGGGTACAAGGCATACTCGGATCGTCTCGTCCATAGGCGATAGTAGTTTTTTATATTGAAATTTGATTATCTTCTCTGTTTATCTTTTCATTTCCTAATTTTCACATTTGTTTCCCTGTTTGCTTGTTTTACCACTTCTGAATTTGACATGTTGTTTGAATAAGAAGTAAGTTGAAGCTCGACATTTAGGTCTATAAATAAGGTAGGTGGTATTCACATCATTGCTGAGTGGTTCATTTAATATATATCTCATGTTGATACAGGATGCTTCATTTAAGAAATTGTAAAATTTCTCATCTGAACTATACCTATCAAAATAAATATTTAAACTTTTTCTGATTTATGCTGTGATGGGACAGTAAAAAAATATCGTATTTGTGAAAAGTTTTGTTGAGCTGAAAATACTATCAGCACTAAGATATCAAAAGTCATCTATACAAGAAATTCTATGTTGCAACTGCCATTTTGAATATGACTATTTACTCAGTGTGTAATATACCGATGTATGTTGTCAATAATAAACAGTTCCGATTATTTTCACAGAAATATGTAAGTGGCCATTACCCCAGATAGGAAAAATAATAAAATAGGTCATGTTTTGGCCTGTATCGTAATTTTTTCTTATGAACCAAATTTATTTTGCCCCTCTTCAGTGATAAATGACAGTACATATATGCTAAAGTTCATCTTTCACTTCCAACAAAGTGAGATACTGGTAATTTTATTTGAAATATTTAATGCAGTTAAATTATTTTTAAATTTCAGTCTAGGCATATAGCCTGTGGAGTAGTTGGTTTCCACAGTATTGTTAAATTGTTTCACAACCTGTTCAAATTTTAACATTTTTTTATCATTGGCACTTATAGTTAAGATCTGGGGTCACTTTGTAAACACTAAATGTAGAAAAAACGTTTACTCTTTGTATACTTTTCAATTGGCATAGTATATTATTGAGTTCTAAAGATAAAATCTGTTACTATATTCCTAATCGTTTCATATTAGGATCCTAATTTTCTCTGGACACACCATACCTATATCTTAGTACAGATATCCATCTATTTTTATCTTACAGCTTTTTCAAAATACCTTTTTTATAAACCAAATGTCACTGTAATGATGTCATCAAAATGTAAAAAAGTTTGTGGCCAAACTGTCGTTTGGTCACATGTATTGGTATGTAAAGAAATAAAGTATGAAACCAATTAATATTTTTTTATTTATTAATCCTAAATCAGAAAAAGTTTTATTCATTATTTCTTAACTGCATATAGAACATTAAAATAAACATATTTTTCAAATAACTTTGTATGAAGCCTAAGAGTAGAAAAACTGTTCAATTACAACGCAGTACTGCTACTATTTTCATAAGAAACCGTCATTTCGAAACACATACAAACTTTTTAAAGTAAAATTCCATATCTTTGCAACTATGTCGATCAGTTGGAGCATCGTGGATTGCATGGAATAATAGAACTTATTCAAGCACAATGCAGAACTGCTGCTATTTTCACTAGAAGTCCCCATTTCAAAATTCATCAGATTTCTCAGCATTTAGAGCAGCTAGAGCATTCTGGATTGCACGAAATAGAACTGCCTTAGCATAATGCAGAACTGTTGCCATTTTCTCTAGAACTCCCCTTTTCAAGTTCAATAAAAAGTCCAAAATTGAATTAAATTCAAAATCTCCCCAACTACAACAACTAAAGTGATGTGGTTAGCAAAAAATAGTAAAACCATTTGTACAAGTACAGAACCGCTGCTATTTTGACCAGAACTGCTGATTTTGAAATTCTTAAATATCTGGTAAATTAATTAAGTTCGATATATCTCCGAAACTTCAGCAGCTAGAGCGAAGCGGTTTGCATGAAATAGTAGAACTATTCTAATTTTTTGGAAAATCTACCCTTAACTAGACAGGGTGTTTGTAATTAATTTTTAATAAATTCCAACATTGGCTGGCCAACTTCACACACAGATCTGTCTTAATATTAGGTTTGTTTCTGCAGTTCTATCAAACTGTTTTTAAATTATCAGATATACTCGGTCACTTAAGTTGTCACATATTTTCAACGAGTTTAAGATAATAAACCAATTAGTCAAACATCTCTGATAGTTTCAAATCAGTCCTCAACTGCTGCAAAAACGAAGCTATTATCTCTTATAAGTTTTTGCATATAACATTATACTTGAACCTCATTTTGAAAAAAAAAAAAAAATTGTCATCTTGCAATATACTTACTAATTATTTATATTGTCACTTTTTCCTTATTTTATAGTTTTTATATAAAAATTAATTTGTAAGTTCATATTTTTCGTATGCCAACTTGAGAAAACTAAAAAGAAATACAGCTGATATAAGTACTGAATTCATTTCAATTTTTTGTTTGATTACCATGTTCGTCTTATTTCCTACATCACTTAATTTTTGGTATTTCAGCACAAATTCAGATCGCCATTACTGGCCCCCTGCAAACTTATTCAAATATGAGATAGAACACCTCGATGCTGATGATAATGACATCAGTGAAATTATGATAGTTGACTGCAACCAAATTCGAAGAAAGAAAGGTGTCTTTAATAGGGAGAAAAGCAAACTATTCTTAAAACAGTATGTTGAACAGGATGAAAAAGGCATGTTTGTGATAAAGACCCCTATTTTGGAGGACTTCGGCATCAATAAGATGAAATTTGATCAGATTTTTGATGGACCATTACCGAACTTCGACAAATCGAAGAGACTCGAGAAAATTCCTAACGGCAAAAAACAGAAACAAGAGACTTTGGCTAAGTACTTAATGAAAAATAATACAACTGTGACTAGCATCAACATTGAAAATAAATTAGATGCAAAACAGAAAAAGTATAATCTTTTGGAGCAAATGAAGAAGCGAGAGGAGGAGTTTAAGGTATGGAGGCAGATGAAGGAGGAAGAGAAATTAGCATTGAAGAAAAAACAAAAAGAGGAGAGTTTGAAGATAGCAAGTTACCTTAAAGAGTGGAATAAAATCAAAGATGACTTGGATTTAGAGGATCAAAAGGTAAATTTTTCTTAATTTTCAATATTGTAAGATAAATAATATATCCATTGATGTTTTTCTTCAAGAAACTACCTGTACCTATGCCAGTTAAATCCAAAGTACCAGACAAATATTTTGGGGACATGCTGATGGTCATGGAATTTGTGGAGACCTTCTCCAAGCTACTTTCCACTAAAGATTTCTTTCCCTCTGGTTTCACACTCGAAATCATGGAGAGGGCTTTAATTGAAAAGGAGGTGGCGGGACCGTTAACTGATATCATTCAGATGTTCTTGACAGCACTTTTCAATCTACAAGATGAGGAATCTACCCAATATAGAACTTCTATTGAAAACACAACAGGTAAGTGCTGGTTCTTCTAGAATTTTCTTTAGGCGACCCTTATATATAGAGCAAAACTGTAGAATTTTTTTTTAAATCTCTTATCTTTCCCAAAATAGCTGAATTTGATATTTCCAAATCCCTAATATTTAGATATCAAAGAAGAAGAACTACCTGACAATCTCAGCTTGACAGAAGCAACCCGTCTCGCCACACTTGCCTCCAGTTGGAGTAACAAGTACCAAGGGCTCCCCCTAGGCCGTCTTCCCCTCTATTCTGTCACTGTTTCTGAAATATTGAGACTACACCTGCTCTCTTCTGGTGCCCGCATCAACGACACAGGTGCTAAATGGCGTTATGCCCAACGTGGCGGTTATACCAGTGAGGATGATCCAGGGCTGCACCTACGTCTCCACCAGCCTCATATACTCAAAGCTTTAGCTTTTCATAATGTAGTTCAGCTTCCAATAAGCGACAAATTGCAGATCTTGGCCTGTTTGACCAATCAGCTGCTGACATATGCTGATGTACGGGACATAGTAGAAGAGAGATTAGAAAAGATTAAGCAGTTGAAAATGGACCTGAAAGTGGCTCAAGCAGCTGAGAGGAAAAAGGAACAGGAATATGCCACGGGCAAATGGAAGCTTCAAAAGGAAATGAAGGACAGGCCGGAGGCACGGAAGGAGGCTGTTGAGAAGCTGAAGAAAGAGGCGGATAAAAGACGAGCAGAGAATGCGAGGAAAGCAGACAAATTGATGAAAGCAATTTGTGATTTACAGAATGTAATGGGGTGAGTCTGCTTTTGCTTAAAACTATTTGCATTTCAGATTTAATTGGTCTTCTTCACTAGTAAGTTATCCTTATTTTTACCGCAAATAACGTTTAAATTGATGAAAAAACAAAAAATTTTTGAAATTTTTGTTTTTTTTTTTGTTTTTTTGGACATTGAAGAAAACAAAATCCAATTGTTTCCAGCACGATTAGGCTTTTCCGTCCTATGCTTCTGTTCATCAACTTTTAATTAAACTAAAACTAATTTGATGACCCAAACCAGATTTTGAACCCAATTCATACCGTTTTTTGAGACAAATTTCTAATTAATTTTTGTGCAGTCTGTAATAACTTAAAAAATAGTTTTTTTCAAAACTACCCTTTTTCTTCTCTGATTTTAATCATGATTATGAAGTGTTTAAGTTCAAAAAATGTGCCCCTTTAATTTTTTACCCTTTTAATAATTACCCCTTTTTTCCTGTTTTTTAAAATTTGTGTAAAAGTTGAAAAAAAGCAAATTTTTTCAAAAAGTTGCGGCAGCATGTTATAGGAAATTTATTCCAGTTTTCAAAACTACCCTTCAATTCTCTGTATGATCATTTGTCGCCGAGATATCGATGATTGAAGACAAAAGGATCCTTTTCCATTAAAAGTCTGATATTACAATGAAAAATGGTCATATTGAAATTTAAAAAAAAAGAAATTGAAGCTGAATAAACAAGCTATCTGGCTCATGCAATGGCTTAGCTGAAAAAAATTTTTCCAAGTCCGTGGACTTTTTTTCGCGCTATTTCTTAGAATTGTGAGATTACATGAGACTTCTCCAATGTCAATTTGCTTAAAATACTTTAATTTTCTGTAGTATTCTCTCATCTTTACTACTCTCCCTCTGTTTGGTCTCCATATTATGACGGTTTAAAATTAGACTATATATGGCAAAAATTGTTAAAGTATATATAAAAAAATTGCTTTTATCTCGGAAAGATTTGGTTTTTTAAATTAATATACCATTTTTATGCAAAATTAGTGAAGTTCTAATTATTTTTGGTTGAAATTGAAGATATAAAGCAAAGTAAAAAAATTACGTATACTCCGCCAGTATGAATACTATTTTAAAATTCTGATCCTAAAAAACATTGCTGAAATTTTCAACTTCATTGGTGTTATGGTTGTCAAAATATTGCCAAAATTAAAGAAGTTTTTATTATAACTGTTAGAGGTATATTTGACTTGATCACCCTACTTTGGCCTTTAGAATCTCCCAGTAATTGAACACCCTGAATGAAGTGTTTATTATTCAAAGCGACATTTTTAAAAAAGAATTTTAAATGTACTAGATTTGAATTTTTTGTATACAATTGTGACTTCCGAAATATTTTACTCTGTTATAAAATGTATTTGAATCGTTTTGTTTTCGTTTTGCATGACCAGATAGTTCTAAACTCTGTATCTTTGGTTTCAGTTATGACAGAGCGTACCGTAAATATATTAGGTTAGATTCTGTGCCTGCTGTATTTGTAAATTCCGAAGACAAATACGCCGGTGAGTGTCGTCAAGAAATCTGTAAACAGAACTCCGAACTGGTAAACGTTGACCGAAAACAGTTGCTCAAGCACGTTCGGAAAGTGCTGTTCGAGGAGATGAATTCCAGTGATAAAGAAAATGAACCCTCTAAATCGTTAAAAAAAGGCAACGGTTCTCCCAATTCTTCCTCCAGCGCCGAATCGGAAAGTTGTGCAGAATTATTGATGTGTTCCGCAGATCCTACGACCTGTATTGTACATTCCACAGATCTAAATAGGAACAGATGGTTCTTTTTTCACAGTAAGGAGCAGTTGGAAGCCTTGGAAATCAGCCTAAACAAGCGTGGCGTAAGAGAAAGTGAACTATTACATGTCATAATAAATGACAAGGACCGTCTGATGAACGTTATTACACAGACACCCGTAAGTGTTCTGAATCCTGATGTAGAAATCGACGAAGAGCAGAAGCCTCTGAAAAATGCAAAGAAGGGTAAGGACAGGTACGAAGATGCTAACTTGGGCTACGGTTCTGAGATGGCTCCCGAGGAGGTTTTGGAGAATGCCCTCGTTGATAACATCCTCGAGATGGAAGAGAAAATATATGCTGGTAATCTTGGTGGTCTGGCTGTTAAGAATAGGGATGAATGGCGCAACTGCCTCTTGTCAAAGCGTTACGAAGATCTGAATAGGAGTATTATGAGGAACGGAGAGAACGGCAAACTGATAAAGGTGAGGAAGGAGAAGGGGAAGAACAGCAGGTCGTGTTCTCCGGAATTACCCAAGAGTGAACTCAAAGATTACCAGGACCCTGGTAGATTTCTGGGCACCGTCTTAGATGTAGAAGTGAACGGGGTGGATGGAGAAGGTGATGATGTGATCTTAGTACAAGTTGAAAGGCTTCAAAAGGCAATTGGTGGCTTGGCACTTGCATTGGGACAGGTGGCGCAAGCTGTCGATCAGAAATACCTAAAGAAACCTTTAGGTAAGTGTTAAACGATAACTATATCTTACACGCGGACATGGTGAAGTCAAAATTTATAATCTCGACATTTTAAGTAGGGATTATACTAATCCCGAGTAATAGCACAGGCACACAAAAAAAATTCATAAACCAGAGGGTAGACCCCACTATTCTTAGGTTTCTGGGATTACTGAAGCCGAATATGACCATAAAAATTATTTCAATTGCCCGTTTTCCCGCTAGCACTCCCTGAAGGGGGTTAAATTTTAAATTTTCGTACAAAATTAAGATGTATGCGTATTTCTATGTTTTTTGGAACGCTGAAACCAAAAATGACTACAAAAAATGATATGCACTTACTTGTTTTCCCCCTTACACTCCTTTATAATCATTTAAGAGAACCAGCAGGATCCATATGAAAGTTGGCTCTCGGTAAATTACACTAACGTTTTCGAAAAAAAGAGGAGAACCAAAGTTTTCATGGGCTCAAAGCTCAAAATTCCAACGATCTAAGTCCTGTTAATTAGACAAATTTAAGAGTACCTCCAGCTTTTATGTTGTAAATGTCAATACTTCACCGATCAGAAATATCAGCTCTTAGATGTATTTATGATTTGGTTCTACTCTTAGCGCAACTCAGGGACAAAGGCGTGGAGGTGGCAGGTTTCTGTTCCCTTTGGGGTGTTTGATTAACATGAGTCCCCTTGCCTCTCACGGTTTGGGGTGCTTGATTAAAGTGAATCCCCTTGCCTCTCACGATTCGAGGTGCTTGATTAAAGTTAGTCCCCTTGCCTCTCACGATTCGGACTGCTTGATTAACGTGATCCCCTTGCCTCTCACAGTTTGTGGTGTATGATTAAATTGAGTCCCCTTGCCTCTCTCGATTCGTGGTGCTTGATTAATGTGAGTCCCCTTGCCTCTCACAATTTGAGGTGCTTGGTTAAAGTGAGTCCCCTTGCCTCTCACGGTTCAGGGTGCTTGATTAAAGTGAGTCCCCTTGCCTCTCACGATTCGGGGTGCTTGATTAACGTGAGTCCCCTTGCCTCTCATAATTTGGGGTGCTTGATTAAAGTGAGTCCCCTTGCCTCTCACGGTTCAGGGTGCTTGATTAAAGTGAGTCCTCTTGCCTCGCACGATTCGGGGTGCTTGATTAACGTGATCCACTTGCCTCTCACGGTTCGGGGTGCTTGATTAAAGTGAGTCCCCTTGCCTCTCATAATTCGGCATTTACCTCTTCCTATGATACCGAACTCTCTTGCTTTCAAACGATCTTCTAAGCCAGTTAAACTGTTATCCACCTTTACCGTGTGGATGTGAAAAGTAGATACGGAATCGATTATATTCCAAAGGCATAAAATTAGATTCATCTTTTAAACGTAAATAAGACTGGTCGGTGGAGAGCAAAAACATTAAAATCAAAGAGAAAGCAAAATGCAAAGGGAAAAGAAATTAAAATATCTTGTCTGGAATAAGGTGTCGAGTTCAAAATATCAAAAGGCACAATAAACACGGTTATGATTAGGACAGAAATCATAATTCGGTTTTAGCGTCCCAAAAAAAATAAACATCTTAATGTTGTACAAAAGTGCAAAAGTTTAAAATTCAACCCCCTTCAGGGGGTGGTAATGGGGTGCTAGCGGATAAGAGAGGGGTTAAATTCATTTTTTGTATTCATTTTTGGTTTCAGCGTCACAAAAAACAAATACGCATACATCTTAATTTTGTACGAAAATTTAAAATTTAACCCCCTTCAGGGGGTGCTAGCGGGAAAACGAGCAATTGAAATAATTTTTTATAGTCATATTCAGTTTCAGCAACCCCAAAAACCTAAGACTAGCGAGATCTACCCTCTGGTTCATGAAATTTCTTTTTTATTTGTGCTTGCATAATAAGTCGACATTACTAAAGGGTATCCCAAAATTCACACAAGAAGTAATTTTGATGGAAAACAGGTTTTTAATTAAAAATTGTAAATTTTTTATTGATTCTTAAAGTATACAGTTAGAGTTATGTATAGAATAGTCTCCACTGCTTTGATGGCACTTCAGCACTCTTTTGTCTAAATTGTCCATGAGCATTTTCCATAAAAGCGACTGAATTTCATTGATACAGTGCTCGATTTCCTCCTTCAGGGAGTGGGTGGTCGTGGACTTGTTGGTATAAATCTTAGACTTCAAAAAAACCCCAAAGAGAAACGCTCTACGATGTTAAATCGCATGGGCGGCCAATTTTGATCACCAAAACGGGAAATTACACAACCAGGAAATGACTAATGCCGTAGTTGAATGGTTTCTCAGGCACCTTCATGTTGAAGCCACATGTCGTCTACATCCATATCTTGCCATTTAGGCACAAAAAACTGGATTATTATGTTGCGATAGCGAGCAGCATTAACTGTTAATGAGAGAACATAGTAGGCGGTCGCGATGCCATCGCATCGCGGTCCGTTCTGGGCTGAGTTGATCGCAGTCTTTTCCAAAATCAGTCCCATTTGGCAATTATACACAATCCTGCTGGACCTCCTCTTTAAATAGTTGAGGTATTGTTTTAGTAGTTAAAAAAATGAGATATATGGAAGAGGTAGCTCGTCCCGATCGCGTCGTGGTCTCCTGAAATTCTTTGGAAAAGATCGGTGGAGAACGCGATGCGAGTGAGATAAGCTCGGGAACGTCTAGTGCGAATGCATACATTATAAAACCTGGGAAGGAACTGCACCACGCGCGATTGAGACTAACACGGACCGCGATGCGACGGGACCTCGACCGCCTAATGCGTTCTCTCCTTTATTGTCTGATCAGCCACATTTGAAGAATGGTCCGATTATACTTTGTTCATGTTGTGAATGCACATTTGTTTCTCAACAATTACTCCTGGATCTTCTGAACCTCAAAAAATGTGACAATTTTGTCGACTAACAAAATCATCAAGATGTAAATGAGCATATTCAACAAACTCTCTTTGCTGTGCGTGGTCAGTAGGCTTCCGTTCTTGAGTCAATTGAATTTTTTAGTAATGAAGACGCAAATATATTTCATGAGAATACACTGTAGAGAGCTTCACAAAATTAAAATTCTTGACCACAGTGCCGAATTGATGTTCCTGGACTCGGCAACACACTCACAAACTGCTTTGATGTTTTGTGTTAAACGACTTGTTGAAGGACAGAGTGTTTAAGATCACTGATTGATCCAGTCTCCCTAAATTTTTTAATTAATCTCTTCACAGTTGATGAAGTTAAATCACTATTCCGACCAGAGTAGCTGCCAGACCTTCGCCAGACCTTCATTATTTTTAGAATATTGCTCAACAATGAAAATGTGTTGTTCTTTCAAGTAGCGTTTCATTTTTGATAACCTTTAACTGTCATGCTTTTTTTTTCGTTGGCAACACTTTACCGCACAAATGGCGCAAAATTCAAATCTTGCGTGAATTTTGGGACATCCAATATATATAATGTACAGCTGAATAGTTGGGATTATGCTAATTTTGATATACAGGATGTTCCGAAATTCATGCAACAAAATTTGGTCATAGATTCTTAAGACAAATTTAGGGTATTTTTTCTTTTTGCCAACTGGCCCCCTGTTTCGTAGTTACAGCCCACTGAAATATGCCCCTAAGAAGTTTTTTATATCTTAAAATCATGTTGTACGAGAATCACTAAATTTGGTTCACAGGGGTGTTATCACATGTGGAATCTCATAGTGATATGCTTTTTGGTGATAAACCCCCTTAAGACACTTTTTTGTGGGCCCCCTTGTCTCTGGAACAAGAAAAAATTGGTTGCAAATTTGATTTTAAATAAAATTTTTAGTTAGCTAGAAAAATGGCTAATCAGGATATACATTCGATCACATTTTGACATTTTTCTCGAAAAAAGTTTCTAAATTTAATGGCTTTCTATTGAACTAATAATTTTTAAGAAATTTAAATATGCAACCAAATTTTTTTGGCTCCAAAGACAAGGGGGCCCACGAAAAATTGTCTTAAGAGGGTTCCCCGCTAAAAAACGTAGCACCATCATATTCCACATGTCATAAAACCTCTATGTACCAAATTTAGTGATCCTCGTACAACAGGGTTCTGAGATATAAAAAAAAGATTATTCTTAGGGGCGGACTTCAGGGGGCTGTAATTCCGAAAGAGGGGGCCACTTGGCAAAAATAAAAAATATGGGTACCCTAAATTTGTTTTAAGAATCTGTGACCAAATTTTGTTGCATGAATTTCGGGACACCCTGTACAATGCTGATAACATGCAGATCTTTATATGAAAAAACATTGAGATTGCACTAATCCTCACATAAAAAATAGGAACTACTTTAATCCAGACATTAAAAGTATAATTATAATAAATCTGTTCGTGTAAACATGTACAGATAAACCAAATTCATTTGGGAACTGAAGATAGGTTGTGCGGTGACATAATACTGGGATGATTGTACCTTTACTATGGACTATGTGGTGCCCGCATTTCCATCTCACTTTACTTCAGATGTAATCTCTTTTTGATTTGCACATTTTAGGGCTCAATTGCTTAACTGACATAAGAGAGTTAAGGTGACAGTCTGTAGTGGAACAATTTTTCTTTACATTTAGGTCATGCGGATGCAACAAAAAATGACAAAAAAAAGGACGTTCTGGATAAGTGGGAGCAGTCCCTCCTTGCTTCCACAAGTTTTAGCCAGGTATTCCTCCACTACGGCACATTGGACTCGTGTGTTATGTGGTCTCGGTCGGCTCTATTGGCCAGGTGCAGAATATGTAGAAGGCAGAAGGACTCTGAGAATATGCTGCTATGTGATAACTGCAATTTGGGACATCATCTCTACTGCTTAAAGCCAAAACTGACGGTGGGTTATTAAAATCACACGGTACATGCTTAATTAGTTCTATGAACATAAACGAAGATACTGATATAGAGTAATTTTTGTATTTATTTATCATTATTTTTTTTTGTCATTTCAGGTAGTACCCAAAGGCGACTGGTTCTGTGATAGATGTAAGAGGGAAAAAGAGAAGGAAGCCAAACTTCTGAGTCCCGAACCTATGCCACAGAAGAAGCGCAGGATATTTAGGGATGAAGATGTGGAAGAGGAGGAGGAGGACGGGGATGGCGGCGGTAGCGGTGAAGAGAATGAAATGGCGGAGGAGGAAAGTGAGGAGGAGATTGATGGAGGCGTGGATGAGGAGGAGCAAAATGGGTAAGACAATTTATATTCATTTTTTTGTTATGGTATGTTTCATGAATTTGGTTATCTAAATAGGATCCTTTATCACTTATTTTTAAATCTTTTTTCTCAAAGATTTTGACAAATCCGCCTTTTGTGTCACACTTAGGTTATAATTGATATGAATATGAATTCAAGTGTTACTATTTGCTGGGGTGTTGTCTGCTAAATCATAGGATTGGAGCACTCATATCCGACGTGATCTAGTTGCCAGGCCATCACCTAGCAGGGAGCAGTGGTTTTTGCTTTGTATACAACAAATATTTGATTCTCGAGGCTGGTTTAGTAACATGAAACTTACTTAGACACTAATAGGTAAACTGCGGGAAGTTTCATTAAAAAAAACACCATGTTTTTGCTATAAAGATATTGGACTTTTTGTAGTGCCGCCATTTAGTTGACCAGTTGTTTAACTATGTGAATATAAAAACAAGTTGTTCACTGATGCCCTTATTTTCTTGCAGGGATATCAAGGTTGAACTCTGTAAGATGTGTGGATCGGGTGGAGAACTGTTAACGTGCGAAAAGTGTTCCTTGAACTATCATATAGAATGCTGTGTGCCCCCTCTAAGGCGGGCTCCTAGAGGCTCATGGTTGTGTTATTCCTGTAAAGAAACTAAAGACAGATACAGAGAATCTGGTGAGTTTTTATTTATATATGCATGCAACATTTACTTGAAAATACAAATTATTTTTAGGTAGCCGTCTTTTTTTTTTTAATTTGTAGTCATATCTTTCAGCAGAAGACCATTTTTTGAACCACACATAGGGTTACAGTTATCATAGAGTACACCAGGTTAAACAAATGAAAATTAAATTGCCGAAGAAAAACTTAATCTATTTCTTTTCATTTTTAAGTCATTAATGAACAACTGTACGTCTCGATTCTTGTTCTTGTTTTATCGAAAACCAAAATAAGTGGACTTAAACTCACAAGGAGAAGGTAAGGTAGTCGGATTTTTGTAATTTTTTATATTTATGGTACTTGTAGTTTGGACCTTGAATAAGAATTTTCCGAAGTAGTTCGACGCAACGTTCATAAATTACCGAGATAATCGATTTTGAAGTTTTACCTGACAGCTAAATACACTGGATGTGATTGTGACACATTCTTCAACTGGGAGCGTGGCCTAATTGGTAGTGTTCGGGACTGACAGTCATGAGATCGCTGGTTCGAGTCCGTCGCGTGAGACGTTTCTTTATTTTCTTCAAAACGCATCATGGTTTTTTATTATTTTTTTCATCTCGAAAATTATGAACAAACGAAATATTATAATAAATACTTATGTATATGTAGGAATATTCTTCAAATATTTCATTAAAATGTACAATTGGTTGATAAACAATATTTATTATGAATTAACAATAGTTTTTTTAAAAAAAACAAACGAGGTCAGGTAGGTTTTTTATTTTATTTTTAGTATTTGACATTTTACGCAGTGTGATAGTTATCATAGAAACATTTTTAAGCATCTAGCATGTCCTGTAAATGTTATGTTTTTACAGACGCATTTTGTTTTCAAAATATCGACGTCGAAGCAAATTTCGTAAACATTTTGAAAGATTGTTCTTTCATCACACAGTTTCGATGCTTCTCTACCCTTTGTGGAATGTACCGAAACTTTTTATGCCCTAGCAGGTGTGTTCTGTAAGCGGTTTTTTTAAACACAGTGGACAACCCACATAACCTAGCTCAAAATGTTAATTAAACACTTGAAGAATATTCCTACATACAGTTCTCATAATATTTCGTTTGTTCATAATTTTCGAGATCAGAAAAAGAAAAAGAAGGGAAGCTAGATGCTTAAAAAATGTCTGCTTCCCATTTTTTTATGATAGATACCATAAGTATTTATTATAATATTTCGTTTGTTCATAATTTTCGAGATGAAAAAAATAATAAAAAACCATATGGTGTGTTTTGAAAAAAAAAAGTAATGTCACGCGACGGACTCGAACCTGCGATCTCATGACTATCAGTCCCTAACGCTACCAATTAGGCCACGCTCCCAGTTGAAGAATGTGTCACATCTAGTGGACTTAGCTGTCAGGAAAAACTTCAAAATCGATTATCTCGGTAATTTATGAATGTTGCGTCGAACTACTTCGGAAAATTCTTATTCAAGGTCCAAACTACACGTACCATAAATATCAAAAACTACAAAAATCCGACTACCTTACCTTCTACTTGTCAGACATTATTAAAATCTATCTGGATGGAGAAGCAATACATCTTTTTTTTCTTATTGTTGTACTAATTTCTTGCATTTTTTATTTACAGTTTGCTGAAATATTAAATTACCTTATCCCCTTTATTAACAATGCTTTGAAATGAAACTATTGAGTTGGGGAATAAAGTCAGTTTTTTTTTAATTTAAAATGTTTGATTTTTTACTACAATAACACAGCCCCACAAAAAAAAAGTGGAATATCCGAAAGACAAGACCCTGGTATCTATATGTTTTTGGGGTCACTGAATCCGAATCCGGTCCGTTTCACTCGATTAGCTCTGGTTGAAGGTCATTTGAAGGTCAAATGTAGAGAATCAATTACCAACAAAGTAACCATACATACGAGTATCTATACGTTTTTGGGATCGGTAAATCTGAATCCGATATCTGTTTCATCCGATCAAGTCTGCGTTAAGGTCAGCTCAAGGTCAAACGTAGAGATTCGATTGCCTTCAAAGTAAACTAACATCTATACATTTTTTGGGGTCGGTGAATCCAAATCCAGTGTCCATTTGATCCTATCAGGTCTACGTTAAGGTCAGTTCAAGGTCAAATGCAGAGAATCAATTGCACACAAAGTAAACCTACATTTTTATACGTTTTTGGGGTTGGTGAATCCAAATCCGGTGTCCATTTGAGCCGATCAGGTCTGCATCAAGGTCAATTCAAGGTCAAATGTAGGGAATCAATTGGTAACAAAGTAAACCAATGTATCCAAAAGTTTTTGGGGTCGCTGAATCCGAATTTGGGGTCCGTTTGACCTGGTTAACTCTGGTTGAAGGTCAGTACATGGTCAAATGTCAACTCAGAGCTAATCGGGTCAAACGGACACTGGATTCGGATTCAGTGAAAACATATAGATACCAGGGTCTTGTCTCCGGATATTCCACTCTTTTTTTTTGTGGGGCTGTGTTTCAATAGTGATGTATTTTTCATCGTTACTTATGACCTCCCAATGTTCAACAAATTTCTTGATGCCTCTTCTGTATAAATCCTCCGATTTTGACTCGAAAAACTCACCCAACCAATCTCTTAACTCATTGTCATTTGTAAAACAAACACCACGTAAGGAGTTTGACAAAGGGCGGAAGTGGTGAAAATCAAAAGGTATGGGATCCGGAGATAAGGCGGGTCGTGCATTGTCATGTTGCAATAGAATTTCGTTTCGCTGATCAGGTCTTTCTTGTTAAATAGCCGCCGTGGAGTCGCCAATAAGATTTACAACCTGGCAACACGGTACCGTTCTGTACTTTGACGTCATTGCAAACTTATCGTACGAAATGCATACAATATTTTGACAGTTTTAATAAATTTTAAGATGCAAGCGCACCAAGTAGCGAAAGCGGTAACCTGTGAGACAAGGTAATTTTAATTTAATTTTGATCTTGGCGTTCGTATTTACATTTGGTTTCAACGTTTAATACTCTTATATAAAATACAATAAAATGTCTTATACTATTAGCGATAACAACAAAGGACCTGCACGTAAAAAAAATGAATACCTTGTTCTGCTAGTGTCACTGCCTCCGCCAGAAGACGAGTGCATTCGCGATTTGTGAAATTTTCACCGACAAGTTTAAAGTTTAGAAAATTAAAAATGCTGTTTTGTGTTTTTAGTTATTTAACAGCATTTTAAACTTATTTGCACACTTTCATTCAGTGCGCACTTATATTTCCGTCTTTTATTATTTGATATCGAATCTAGCACTGAGAGCAAATAAGTAAATTTTTATTGAACTGCCAAAATTTCAATTGGAGTAATAACTGGATATTTTAATTTCAAAACATACTTTGTAAAAATAGATAATTTGGTATTTCAGCAAAACCTAAAAAGTAAACCTTATCACGTATCATCATTGCAATAAAAAAAATGCACTAAAAGAATCCAATGTGGTTTCCATAAGAGAAAAAGTCGCTGGTATTTTTCTGTCATAAATTAAATTGGTCGTAATTTTTCTTATGGTAACAAAGTCTCCTATGGTGTGGTTTGAAAAACAGGCCCTCTGTATAAATTAGTTACTCTTATATAAGTAAATACTTTAGAAATTGATAGGAATTAGTATTTTATTTATAATTCAAAATTGTAGAAAAAAATATTTGGGTGTATTGTAGATTAGTAAAAAAGTATGGGAGATGAAAACTACTTTTTTTAATTAGAAATTGTTTTTTTGGTTAAAATATTTCAGTAAATCTTTTTTTCATAATATTCGGTGATTATTTAAATTCAGGTGTATAATTTTTCTTGCAAAAATTGTAGAAGAAACAATTTTTGGAGCTCCAATCCAATTTTTTATTAAAACTATTTTGTAATAAATTGGTTTCATGGAGAGTAATTTAGACAACATGTTCAATTAGTAGTCAACCAAATATCACCAATATATTCTACGATGAAAATTAAGGAGAGTCAAATAAAGTTTTGTATGTTAAAAAAATTAAGGCATATCTCAAAAACTCTTTAAGCAATAATTGATTTGTAATTTGATATAGAGAGCACTAACACGGACCTCCAATATCAAATCAAATGCAAATCGCATTCTGTGGGTCCTCTTATAAGAAATAATTGTTATGCCACTATGTAAAGCTGATAAAATTACATATTTGTGTGTGTGTGTATTTGACTAATTTTTAAGAATAAAAGGTACACTTGTAGGGTCGTTGAAATGCGACATTTCAGAGAAAAATTGATTTCTAATTTAATTACATAATCATCTAATTGCTTAAATTCACTATATTTTAGTAACAAAAATACTTTTATAACATTTAAATTAAAACAAATTTAAAAAATTGTTCATATACAGGGTATACAATGTAACATCTTTATAATTCATTAGTAGGAACTAATTAGATTGCACTTACAGCCCACATATACAAGAGTAAGATATATGAAGTTGTTACAACATTAAATGGAAACATATCATATATACATACATAGAATTTTTTTAAACATATTTGAATTATTGAATTTAGCTGTTATCAGTTTGTTTGACTATAATATAATTTAAATTTAATAATGGCCATAGTGTCGTAATTACTAAAAAAAAATCTGATCTAGGAAAAACTGTTAACACAAAAACTGATGATTATTATATTTACAGTTTTGAAATCAGAAAACTTAACAGACTTAAAAAATGTAGGGTTTAATCACTTTTTCTACAATACATTTTTGAGGCCATCAAAGAATTATATAAGTAACTTTTGTGGTAAATCTTTTTCGTAAAGTCAAAAATTACAAATTTATCATGGCGATGATTTTCGGTAAGAGACTGTTCAGTAAAAACACTTACTGAACACAAATTAATTCATAATATATTCCAAGTTATTCCGCCATTTCAAAGTGTTCCGTATACACCATAGTAAAAATATTTCTTAATATTGTGCCTAGGTATGTTTTGTTGAGTATCCATCATCCATGTAATCCGCTAGTATACTGGAATAATCCATTATATTCCAAGTTGTTCTATGTTTTCCGTCATATTCTGGGTTATTTCAATGTATTCCCGCTGTATTCAGATCAAAATGTACACACTGCTTCCGGCCAGTGGATCACCCCTCAAATATAAGTCCCTAAATAATGAATGATGTTGGTATGTTAGTATTCTCCATGTCAAATTAAAATAAAACTCTTAATGTGTCCCCTAGACAGTGCTGAAAATAGTTTAATTTATTAAACTTCAACACTGTCTCAAAATAAAATTTTCAACATTTTATTTGAATTAATCCCCTTAATTTTAATCATGGAATAAATTTGTGGTGTTTAGTAACTGAATACCTTGTATATTTTTAATGAATTTGAAGACTAGTAGTATACTGCAATGTTCTATACAGGGTGAATCTCAAATGTGCGTGTATGTTTTAAACAGTGGCACAGTTTACTGTGTAAAACATGTAATTAATAGTATTTGTTTGTGTGTTGTGCGTGTAAATAAACTCTTAAGGAGATTCGATACCGAAAAGAAAATGGTAAGAAAGTTTTCAAAGCAACTGAAATCTGTTAATAAATATGCAAACTGCCTCGTGTAAAAAAATCAGATCAATTGCACAACTTATTTTTTTTTGAAAAGTGATATTAAAAATTATGCTCTTATACACAGGCTCTTATGGGAGTTGGGAAAAAACTTTAATCAAACGTAAATATTGCTCTTAAAAATGGTTAGGATCGGGAAAATAAAAGTGTAATTAAATAATTAAATATTACTAAACATTTTGAAACAATAAAAATATGCACTTAGTAAATGGATAACGTTTTGACAAAGTTGAGCAAACGTGATCCAATGAAAGAAAATATGGCAACGTTGTATTTAACGCTTCCACTGACGCGCTATATTTGAATAGCTTGATTATAGACTATAAAATTATTCCAGTCCAAAACATATGTAGTAATAATTAATATTAAATACATTTTTCGTGATCTAATGCAATATACCTAATAACAATTTGAAACAAAAATTAAAAGGATCTTTGCAAAACGAACAGTATAGATGTTTTGTCATTACTTTCCTTTGTATCTTGGATGTTCAGTCATGTTTACGATATACACGCTAAGCACAGTTGACCACCACGCCTTACTAATGTGCAATGTTGCCAGATTTCACCCATAGTTTTACAAGCTCTTAATGAATAAATAAAAAGTTAATTGCCATGCATTAAACACGAAAAATATATGCGAGCTAATATTTGTTGTATAAATTTCATTTGCATATATTATATTTAGTTCTCTTAAATTGTTTTATGTAAGGTTGGTACTACAACGAAATGCCCGTGTATTAAGCATAGGCTTCCCTCCCGCACTGCCTGCCCCGCAAGAGATCTATCGAACCTCTTTAAAATTTACCATTTTATATGAAATGGAGATAGAAGTTAAATAAACAAGCATTTTTCTAAATGGTATATCAAAGAAATTTGTTAACATTTATAACTTCTTCCTTCCCTTGCTATTTCCATCTAGCAATGATTTTTCGGCAGTACTGTCTGGGATTAGTTACATCTAGCTTATGAACCTAATATTGAGCATTACGAATTCCGGTAAATAAGTCAGTGTTTCAAAAATTGTCTCCTACTATTAGGAAGTTTTTATTTTTTTTAAATATTTGTGCAAAATCGAAACACACTTCAAGTTCATTATCAATTTATTTTTTATTTGAATTTGTTGTAGATAGATTTTATATGTTTACTATGTGAACCAGTGATGTGCTGACTTTTGTGTTTGTGTGGGGGTCAGTTTCTCGTAAATTAATCATTTCTAATCATTCTTAACATATTCTGTATATGGTTAGGACTATTCAGATGAAAATTATGTGTAGGTACTTCTTATTAATAAATATATACGAAACATTCTAATTATCAGTATTCCTTCCAAATAGTTCAAGTGCTCATCGTTAATGTTGCAAAATGTTCTAAAATTATTTTTTTTAATTAGCTTCAAGTACAAACGAGAATAAATGGACATAAATGCAAGGACTTGTAAATTTATATTTACATTGTTATAAAATTAAGAAATTCAAAGTATACTTTTTAACATTTCTGTGATAATGCTGAGTAATCTCCAATTTTCTAAAAAAAGATTTTAAGGATTTCAATATTTATAAAAGCAATATTTAAAAAAGTAGTCATTAAAGTGGATGCATGCCACTCAAGTGATGCAAAATTTAAAAAAATTCAGGAAAAGTTTGCACTCAGTGGCTTTTTCTTGAATGCACGTTGAGAATGTTCTCGTCTTCACAACACTAATCATTAAGAAGCGTCACTGTTCAACCATGGAGGATCCAATGCTTACCTTTGTATCTTAAATTATTGGGCATAACATGTCTTCTATTCCAATATTCCAAGTTCCAATATCTTGCTACATATGCATAAAAATCATACATTAACCTATCAAGGTCAAGGTATGTGCTATTGTCGACAGATCTAAGAAAGTGTGACAATTATAATGCGGTAATAAAATAAATAAAATGTAATAATTGCTAATGATAAATGCGTTATTTGTGAGATCTAAGGGCCTTGATTTCCAACAGCTTCGAAATTTAAATCTTGTGTCAGTTTTTATTTTGACCTATCGGGTAGCTTAGCTTGTACAATCAGACACCACGTCTTTATATAATTTCTAGATGGTGGGATCTATAAAGCGTTATTATTATTTTTTGTATATTCTAGAAACCCACAGGCAGAAGTTGATAATCTGAGGGTAACTTTTTTTATAATGGTTCGGTCAAAGTGTCTTTTTCGTTTTCAATAAGTTAAAACACTTAAAACTGCATATAAAGATTTACTTAATACTGTTGTTTAATTGTACCAGATATGTGTCCTTTGGTTATTGGTTTGTTTTTGCTGTAACATCTGAGTGGACATTAGAATTTGCATTTTCAGTAGAAGGCATAAATCATACCTGTTTTTATTTTTTGAAGTTCCTGATGGATATTGTTAAGAAATAAGTTTCTCGTTATTCTTATTTTCCATTTTCGTTATTAAATGATTTTTTAAATTCATTGTAATAATACATGCAAATTTATTTCTACATTAAAAAACATCGATTTTTTGTACTAGAATATGTGTATTAATTACATTCTGTATTTCTCAATAAATAAAGAAGTGTTTATTCAGAAATTTAATTTTTGCCAATTTAACACGTTTGTGTTTTAAATAAGCAATTTTAAATATTATTAAATTCTGAATCGTTCAGAATTTTCTTTATTATTAAGATGAAATTGGGGTTAAGATTGACTTTAACACACTCTTAAAACCAGTTACAATTTTTTTAAACTAGAATCCATTACATTAAATTTAGATTTAACTTCTAATATAACTAAGAGATTCGGGCAAACTCACAATTTGGTGATATGGTGGTGATAAGTGGTTCCCAAAATGTACATGTGCATAGGTGGTTTTAAAAAAGTTAATATTGCCTTAAATACTTGTAATTTTCATAAATGACTTCCACTGTATTAATTTACATCACGAATTATACTCACAGTTAAAAAATATGTACGCACTCTGTGATTCACCCTGTTTATGTCGCTATATAAAGAAAAAGGTAACATAAGTTAAATAATCTGTAATTATAAATAAACTGTTTACTATTAGACAATTCCAGAATAACGATTGCACCGTTCCTTTAGCTTTTCAAGCATTTGTAATCGTGTGATTTTATGCAGATAATGGCGAACTGGTTCAGTGCGTTACTGGATTAGTAAACAACCAGAGACGCTGTGCTGCCAAAGCCAGATATAAGATCCACAACTTTGCAAAGTTTCTACGCGGCACAAACGAATCAGATGGTGGGTGTTCTCCCCTCCCAGTTAAACCTACTTGGCTTTTTTCACTCTGACTGACACTCAACACTGTTTGTAGTGCATGTACGAGTCTTGATTTTTATTATTTGTTTTTTTGTTTTTAACTTAATAAGCTAGTTTAGAACTAATGAATTAAAATATTGTACAGACGAGGTGTTGGTGTGGACATAAACCTAAAAGTGAGTGTTTTGGTTGGGTTTTGTTTTAAATTTATCAGCTAATAAGCATAGGAATTAATAGCAAAATATGCCTAGAGCTTATTAAATTTTATTTATAGAAAAGGTTGAGGACACAGTTATTTCTTTTTTTATTTTTTTCAGGAAGATATTAGGAAACAAGATAGTGGAAAATTTCAAATTTTGCTCAGTTCGACATTCTCAAAAAATAAACTGGATGAACGACTTTTGGCAAGGATACGGTTATAGAATTGTTTCTTGCAGATAACTGTCATTCATCAAGGAGATGAATCTAACATGCCAAGTCCCAACTCTTGGGCAGATGGCATACCGAAGGAACAAATTTCCTGAGACTTGTTGCACGAAACAGGAAACTTGTCTCACTAACATTTAACCTAGCTATTTAAACGAGGTGGTTCAGACTCACATTTCTGAAATAAGACATCGTTGTCTGTTTCGTATATATGTTTCATGCAATACCACATAGGTACTCTGTTTCATGTAATTGCGTTGTTTCACAAATTAATTGAGTTTAGACAATTGAAAATCCAGTGGTCTGAAGAAATTTAATGAAGCATATATGATAAGAAACAAAATATGTGGATTGTTTCAGCTACAAATTTGACGAAATTTGGTTCTTCAGTATGTCATTGCGGCCTTAGCTGTTAAAATGGTCAAGATATGAAATGAAATTTCACACTTATACTATCCCGTAAGATGCTACAGTGACTGTGAGCAATGTAAACGAATGACCTTCCAATTTTTTTTTAGTAAATAATAATAATAATGTCTTTATTTCCAAACCAAAGAACATGTAACAAGATATGAAAAAAAAAAACAAAATATATCGGAAATCCCAAGGGGAAGTTCACACTACGTGTGCTCTACCACTTAACCCTTGCTTTCATTTAGCATTTATACATATATCAAACTGAGGAAACATACTACAAAAACAGGATGATACAAGTATATAAACTATGATAAAATAAAAAATAGCAGACAAATGTTTTCTTCTCATATTTTTCTTAGTTTTTGGAAACTAAAATTTAATCTCATTTTTTTAAAACCCTTCTTATTAACAATTATTGTCTCATAAGCATCTTCAGTGTTATTCGAACGTATTTGGTTTGGGATTTTAACTTCACTTCTTCTGTTTCTGATCAACAATATGGATTCATATCAAAATGGTCAACAGAGTTAAATTTGTAAATTTGTTGATATAAAATTACTACTTGTCAAATGTCTGGGAGGCTGGATTCCATGTCAATTTTATTTACATATAATGTATATAAATAAGTGTGAAAAAATTGAGGTGATTTTTCTTGTAAAAAATTCCTCCGCTTTCTTCCTGCAGATTTATGGACCGTCGAACAGGAAAAGACAAATTGTTTTTATTGAATGGATTTTTATTTTTGGTGTCAGTTGTGCCTCAAGACTCCCGTTTGGGGGCTTCTGTTATTTAATATCATTCTAAATGATATTCAGGAGTGTGTGTGAATTTTTATTATTTGTGGATGATTTTAAATTATTCTGTTATAACTCTAACAGAGGGGTATAGATGCAAAACTATATCCACTTTTTAAAATTTTTCAAGAAGAATTGATTTCTCACTTTTCAAGTAATAATTTGGAATTGACGAACAAATATTCATAAAAAAATTAATATAAGCTTATTAATATGAAGAAAATCCTCAAAAATAATTATGACTAGTTTGGATACCTAAGAGACGAGATGTTAATAAAATAATTTTTCACGATTTAGTTCAGTCTTATGAGAATGCAGATTTTTTTGGTCTTTCCACTTAGAATGTGCAACAATTGACGAACAGTTTCCACAGCAACTTGTATAAATAGGACAGCTTGTGGAAATCGATTAGGTACTTGTAAGATACATAATTTATAATAATTCTCCTTCAAACTGCTGTCGTTGACTAACTTATCCTCCATATGCGTGATAGCGGCAACGTTGCGGTCCCGACATAGCGCATTATTTGAAATTCGCAGGCGTCCAAACAAATAGAATGATCGAACGGGAGCGAGCGAACGACAAGCCGAGCGCGCCAGCCAATTGCAATGTTGTCAAATCTAAAGGCTTACCACTTTAGTCACTAGCGAATCTACAGAAACTTTTGTTAGACTTTAGACGTACCTCCATACCCGATAAACCTCCTTAAGTTTTTCCTTGGTGGATATGGATAATGTGAGTTTTGGCAACTTCAGATTGTAGGAGAATGTGACTTTTGAAACAATTCACAGATTCCACAATTAAATAAATACGAAAATGTGAGTTTGTACCACTTCTAAACTTTAAAATGGTGTAGTTCAACACGATGAACAAGATAGCGTCACTAACTCTATTTCGAAAAATTATGGATAATGTGAGTTGCATCTAAACCCCTCAATACTGATAGAATTGAATTTCATGTTCCTCCTAAGCTTCTAGAGGAAGTGGCTCGTTTCATGTCTTTGTGCACAGAAGTAATTATGTATATAATTCTTATCAATGGCCAACATTTATTTTAAACACTTAGATTTTTTTATTTCCTTTTCTACATATTTGTAAATTGTTTTTATCTAATTTTTAATTGTATGTATGTTAATTGGTTTCTTATTGCATTCTGTTTATATATTTTTTTTATTTCTAATATTTGCAACTACTCATTGATGGTTTAATATTTTAACAAACCCTACATCGTAAGTAGATAATCAATTTTATGAATGCAAATGCAAATTTGCCAATGTCTGTAGCACTATACTTGATTCTCATTGGTAACATTTGTAAGAGTACTATTCTATTTCTTGAGAATATATTACTATTACAGTAGAACCTCGCTAATTCGACCATCCCATTTATGGTGTTCGATTATCTACTTTACCTATACGGACCAATGCTAGAGTCGGGTCTTGATATGACTGATCAGTAGGCAGTTGACCGTTGATAGATGTGGTACATAGTTTGATAAGTTTTAGTAACAAATAACTTGTTTCTAACTTGATCAATAACTTTCACTCACATTGTTTCTTTCACGTTTTTTGTTGGTTTAACATGGAACAATATTTCAGACAGTACAGTTGAACATACTGATAATCCAACCTTTTTTGCGTTCCGACCATGCTCCTGGTCCCGAAGGGGACGGATTAGCGAGGTTCTACTGTAATATTATTGAGCAAAACCACAAAAAAAATTAGAATTGAAATACTTAGGTTGTACTCATTAAGAACAAAATTAAGAATGATGAAATCTAGAGTGAAAATGTTCCCTGGATATTTTGTTCCTGTTTCCCTGTTGACAGGAACACTCCTCTGTTCTTGGTTTTGGTTTTACATACACATGCCGTTGTATCTCAAATTAATCCTCAACTCAACCATTATGTATATGTTGATATCTACATTTTGCATTAAAAAAAAATCAATCCGTTTGTTGCATTCTCTATCATTTAGTGCTGGCACCGCTTAAAACAATATGTAGTTTGTGGTCCATTCTGATGTTTTGTGGTTTCCAGATTCTGGTGACGAGGTTGTACATAGTCGAAGATCTCACCGGAGGGAGGAGGGTCGGGGTGACTTACCATTACATAACGCTGCCTTACAGGAACTGCTGTCCGAAGTCATGAAGCACAAAGACGCTTGGGCCTTCCTCAGACCTGTTCAAAAAAATGAGGTACTTTTCGTGCACTTTGAACTTTGAAAGGAATTATGCTCATTTGAACTTCCTTCCTTCTAGGTACCTGATTATTACGACGTTATTACAAGACCGATGGATTTCGGAACAATAAAGTACAAGCTAAACATGGGAGAGTATAATGAGGATAGTCAGTTAATGCAAGATGCCGTACTAATTTTTGAAAATTGCAATACGTATAATCACTCAGATGCTGAAGTGTACAAGTAGGTGCCACTTAGAAATTTAGATTGCAAACTTCCAGCTACTTAACTTAAATAAAATATTATTAAAATTATATACGGGGGGTGTAAATTGAAAGCGTCATTTTTTAATATCAACTACAAGATGTTCTATATTGAAAAGCGGGCACAAACACATTTTTTTAAATGGAACAATGTATATTTTTGCAAAATTGAAATCTATGCAAAATTTCCTTTAAGACAATATGGGGTTTTATACATATCACAGTAATTGTGGTGATATTAATTTACTGGTAGTTGCCATTCTTCTGCCAACAAACATTTTTCGGGATTTGGATTTAAAGTTTGGTATAGCATTAACAATAAAACTATTGTGAAAAGAATTAACCTTGTTATACAGGGTGTTGTTATAATGGTGTAAATTTTCTCTCACAATTGTGTACCTCACTAACGTATTTTCAATAAAAATTTGATAAAAAAATAATGAAATAATGTTAAATGCATTTCAGAAACTTGTAAGTGAATGTTCTTTCACGAAAATTATTGGATATGATCACTATTTTTAGCGACACATAATTCAGTTAAAAAATTATTACACATCTCAGGTTTCTTGTATCTTTTTCAAATTTCAATCATTGTGATTATTCGTATTTAAAAAGCGTTATATTAGATGAACTCGATGAGAACTATTTTCATAATTTGCAAAATAAGTGAAAGTACAACCAATTATTTTCTGAAATCCGCTAAGAATTTTTTGACTCATTAATTTATGGCTTTACCGCAACAATACGTATATAATGGAATATTGAATAAGTTCTCACTGTTTTTTCATGAAAATTAATGCTTTTTTAAAAAGCCACTACATTTTCCCATCTTTCGGGTAGAATTTTAATTCCACGGAAAAAATGATACATCTTTTGAGACTATCCAAGAGAACCCACTTTTTGACATCTTAATAAGAATGGAAGTGCTGTTCAGCCAGGCCAAGTGCCATCAATAATTGGAAAGGGCAATGTCTGGAGAATATGGTGGGTAGGGTAGGACTTCCCATTTAAGCATTTTCAAATAGGTTTTCATTCATTTTACAACATGTGACCGAGTGTTGTCATGCGCAAAATCACTTTGTCGTGTCTCTGATGATATAACCCCTGTTTTCTCTTTCATTCTCCTTCAACCACATAAATTGTAGTCGATAGCGATCTCTCGTGATGGTTTCATTCGGTTTGAGCAGCTTATAATAAACTACATCCAGCCAATCCCACCAAATGCAGAGCAGAAGCTTGGAACCAAGGATGTTCAGTTTTACCGACGATGTTGATGCATGGTCAACTTGCCCCACAATTTTCTATGTTTAGGATTACGATTACGACACCCAATGTCCTTGCTTTTGAATCATTCTTCATTATTTAAACGTTTTCCTAATGATTCTGCAAGTTCAACTAGCATCTGACATGAATCTTCATGAAGTAATGCTTCCAATTCTTCAACCTCAAACTGTTCTGGTGTGTCAGAGAGTTCTTTATCTTCAACACCAAAATAATTATTTTTGAAACCAATCTGCATGTTGTTTGCGATAGAGTATGGTCGTTGTAAGTTGCAACAAGAATTCTGTGTGTTTCAGCTGCACATTTCTACGAATAAAGTAGTTTAGTAAAATTCCCTGCAAATATTCTTTTCAGCACGTAATTCGACATGTGAAAAAAAAACTGAAAACTGAAAAAAGTAGTTTACTGCATTGCTTATTCTTCTTTATAGGTGATCTTGATCTTCAGGCTTGGAGTTCTGACAATGCTATCTTTTGGAAAACAGAGAACTTATTCAATGTCCTATTATTTTAATTTATTTCTCAAATATACTGGCAATTATCTTGATACAAAATAATATCTTTGTTGGACTCGATTATATCGAAAAAAGTTTCAGACAAAAATTGTAGGGCACCGAGGGAGCCATTGAAAGGTCCATATTACGACTTGATTTTTTTAAATGGAAACCTATTTTTTACCACAGATTTCGATTGGAAAACGAAAAAAAACTTATTTTTCGATTTAAGCCACATTTTGATCAAATGGCCATAAAAAACTAAAAAACACAAGAATCTTTAGACAACGGAGTACCTTCTTGGGATCACTTTTTTCTTTTTTAAAAAATGTTTCATACAAAAGTTGTAGGAGTGAAAAGGGGGCTATCTTGACATGACCTTGAAAATAACCTTGGCCTTGACTACAAGGTCGTTTGGAGATCAAATTCAAAATTTTAAATGAGACCCTCTTTTTTGACCTAGAAAATTACAAGAGTGGGAAGTTTTACAATCGATATGAATTTCACCTCAAGAACAAGATCAGATATCAAGGTCATTTTAAGGTCAAAAAACTGTATAATTATTAACTACATTTAGCACTACCCAGGAGTAACGACGTAGAAGTAGTAGTTTTTTATTCCCTTCGCGGTGCTTGTTTTTGGTGAGTTCCCTCACCTCTCACCATCAGGGTGCATGTTTCGGTGAGTCCCCTCGCCTCTCCCAAATTTTCAAGGTCATGTCAAGATAGCCCCCCCGCCCCCTTTTCACCCTACAACTTTAGTATGAAACAATTTTTTAAAAAAGCTATCCTAACAAGGTACACCGTTGTCTCAAGATCTTGCTTTTTTTGTTTTTTTATGGCCATGGTCAAAATATGGGTTAAATTGAAAAAATAATTAGAACAAAAAGTATTTTTTTCATTTTCCAATCCAAATCCGTGGTAGAAAATGGGTGTTTCCATTTAAAAAATTCAACTTCCCATCTAAAAACACTACTTCTGGTCTAGACCAGAAGTCGTAATGGCCCCCTTGGTGCCATACAATTTTTATCTGAAACTTTTCGAAATAATCGAGTCCAACCGAGATATTATTTTGTCTCACAATAAATGCTCCACCCGGTATAAAAATAGTTTATTTATCATTCCATTATTACAATAATATGGTAGAAATAATTTATTTTTAATTAATTTAAAATATAAAGACTGGATGTCTGTTGGATATGGTTTTTTATGTTGGTGTACACATTATTAAATACTTCTTATATAGACATGACAGACATACTTTGCTGTTTGACTGTATTTCATGTGTCTTTAGAGAACCTGCTTCCAAATTAAACAGCCATTCAATAATAACAAACTGCATTAACGGTAAGCTATTTCCAACTACATATAATGTTTTTTGGATATGTATATATGCTTCAATAACCATAATAACATTACTCAGTAAACAAATTTTTAATGAAAGTTATAATGAATTTATTTATATCTTAAATACGTTGGTGATGATTATTGGATAAGACAAAAAAAATTTTCAAAATTTATTATTTTTTGTGTGCAGTATCAAAATTTCTTCGCACACAAATATAAAGATAACTGACTTCCGCCTATGGCTAGTGGCAATTTAGCACACATTTTTTTAATTTCTAAGGAAACATCAGTAAGTGGCACACTTTGTGTATGTTGTTCCATTAAAAAAAAATTGCCAATAAACAAGTAATATAATTTATAGACATCAAAAATGTAGAAAATTTTTGCAAACGCAGATTTTTTTTTTTAGATGTGGGGTGAGGTTACTCAAATTTTTCGAAAAGAAAGCAAAAGAGTTAGGTCTGAAATTACCCGAGGAGATGGAAAGTGATCCAGAAGAGCAACCCAAATCAAAAAAGCGCCGTACCAAATGATAGTATTACATATTTTATACGTAATATATAAATTATTTTTACAATTTATATAGCCCACCGAAACGTAGGTCCATGTATTATGAAAATTTTTTTTTGTTTTAGATAATATATTATTAATTAATTTTTCTACTGAAGTCTATGTTTCTCCGTAGCTTTTATTTGTTATTGTAGGAACTTATTTACTATTTATAATACATCATAAATTATTATTTTTCATTCGTGTTTTATTCTACAAAAAAGAAAAAAAATACATTGACAGGAAAATTGGAATGATTTAATGATATTTAGTGCTCTGAATAGGATTTTCACCATAACAAAAATTTTCATTCAATTAGGACGAGGGTTGCCTTTTATATTTCGGGAATAGACAGCAAAAAATTAATCATCGGCTTTATTGTTTTTTAAAATATTTTGCTTGAAGATCAATAGACTTTTGTATGTGTTCAAACTAATTTTCGAAGCACTTTTTTCATTCCGATTGAGGTACCTCCAAAAAATGCATTTTGAACACATCAAATGCTTCTTCAAGTGTTGAGAAACGTTGACCTAATTTATTTTTAGTGCGTAGGAATAAAGTCATTGGGTACCAAATCAGGGCTGTATGGCAGATGACTTATCAATTCGACTTTTTCAGTACTTAAAGTCTTGTTTAAGTCGACATGTGAGAGCTCGTTTTGTCCTGGTGGAGAATGATGTGTCTTTTACGGTTAGTTTCCCTTATTCAAAATAATTGACTGTCCGACATTGCACTAATAGTACAGTTACATGTTCTGTTTTTTCGAAAAAGCAGGTGACCATTTGTTTTGTGTGCCAGGGCCGGATTAACGTATGTAGGCCAGGAAAAAGAGTTGAATTAAACATTTATAAACTGTGTTATTATTACCAGAACGTTTTGTCATCGCATCCTCTCATTCCTTATCACTGTCTAATAACTCACACGAAATCTGGGATCGGTAAGTTGAATAGTTTACAAGTTATGGCCTTATAAACAAATTAGCTAATTATTAGTCTGAACGGTCCCGAGCATCTTCCACAATCGCACTGATTTTTTTCATTTTAGATTTCATAATAGTACATTGAAATCTCATTTTTTTTTTAATTTCAAATTTGCAACGTGGATTTTTATTTTATTTTTTAGCCTTGGTTGTAAAATGAAATATACGACGCACGCGCGTGATGTTATATACTATTACATATTCGGAAAGCTTATGAAGAGCTTTAAATTAAAAAAAAATCAAGATTCGTTTAAAAACAAGGGAGTTACACTGTCAAATATGTTATTTTCAAACGAATTTCACTATTTTAACGGCAGGAGTATGAATATTATCATCATTTTCTTCGGACTCGCTGTCATTCGCTTCCCCCACCTTTCCGCCGCGCCACAGCTCTCCGAAAAATCAAGCGACCCACTGACTTAACAATATTTCTTATGCACTTAACATACTTCCACAAATAAAATATTTTTATCTGAGAAAGTACTCGGATTGCCGGTTATGACAGTAATTTTTTTTGCCGCTACCAACCTAATTTGTTTAACCATAGGCCGTCAACTTTGACAGTTTTTTTTTTAACTTAAAGCTCTTTTCATAAGCTTTCCGAATATATAATTATATAACGAGCGTGCGTCGTATATTTCATTTTGCAACTAAGGCTAAAAAATGAACAAAATTTCCAGGTTGCAAATTTGAAAAAAAAAAAAAAATGATAGATTTTAATATTATGTAATCTACCAAAAAAAAAGAGTGCGATTGTGGAAGATGCTTGAGATCGTCCAGACTAATAATTAGTTAATAACCATAACTTGTAAACTATTCAACTTACCAATTCCAGATTTCGTGTGAGTTATTAGACAGTGATAAGGAATGAGAGGATGCGATGCCAAAACGTTCTGGTAATAATAACGCAGTTTATAAATGTTTAATTCAAAAGTCATAAATAAACTTCTGTTTATAACTTTTGATCTAATCAATATTTTTTGACGCTCGAGGGCTAATTTTGTAGGTCTTTTGAAGACGAAAAAAAAAATACCTACTTTACTGATATCTCGTGGAAATGAACGGAAAAAAGTTATAAGCGAAAAATGTGAATTTACGTAAAAATTATACAATTAACCACCCTGTAAACAATCTTCCCCTCATTTTTATGACTTTGGAAACCAATATGTTATTGTACATAATATTTAGCATCTACAGTGATAAATTCAGTTTGCCGAAACAAAAAGTCACGTCCAACTCTATATTTCCTGGCCTATATGGTGAGAACCCGGGCTACAATCTCTACGCAGGCCCTCTTTCTAATATAAGAAGAAAAAAAAAAGCCGTCAGCAACTTGTCCATATAAAATTTCAAAACCTAAATACTTTTTGGTTTGATTCTAAAAAAAGCTAATATTCCTTTTGCCAGATCTTGCCGAGGCTCCCCATCTCGTGAAGCCCGGGGCTACAGCCCCGTAGCCCACCCTTAATCCGGCCCTGTTGTGCATGAACTTTTGTTGGATTTAACTCTTCTTGAGAGACCCATAAAGTCGACTGCTATTTACTTTTGGACTTATATGCACAGATCCATGATTCATCACGTGTTACGATGTCATAGACGTGTTTTGAAGCACCGCCAATGTATTTCTTGAGCATTTCTTTTGACCTATCATGATGAGCCATTTTTTGTCAAATAATGTGGAATCTAACGTGAACGAATTTTTTTGGCGGCCAAATATTCATACAGTATGTTGGTCCTACTAATGCCCAAGGATGGATGATCTTCACAAAATTTGTCAGTCAACCACGGTCACGATTGAATTCCGTATACCTCCGATATACAGTGGTTTTCGATGGTGCTTCTTCACCAAAAGTCGAATTAAGCTCATCAATGCACTATTGTTGAGATAATCTACCTCAAAAGTTGTAAAAAATAATCGCAGGGAAATGTTCTTGACTTCATTCAATTTTTTTACCAAAACCACACTAAACAACACATATAGCGTTTGTACGTCAAAACATTCTGAGTAAGTACACCGAACTTTACGATAGGGACATCCGTTGTCAGACGCCAAGACCAGGATCAATTTATTTATTGCAGAGGGTAAATAAAGGTAAATGAAACATGTACAAATAAAGTTCTAACGTTTATTATCACTTTTCTCAAGTTCTGATACAAGATGCTCAATAGATACATTAACCACCTGTTTTTCCATGTCTGGAGTAATCGCCTTCTTCACCTCCTTAGTTACATAATCGATGAGATTTTTATGAAAAATCTTCTTATGAACTCCAGCCACCACTACCTGGTAATTCAACCGATTCAGAACTTCTCGGTAAACGATCATCTGTCTCAATCGGAATTCCTCTTCTAGCTGCAAATGTACATTCTCTCTTTTCGCTTCCATCAATAAGAGCTGGCCATCTGCTTGGAACTGCATCTGCTTTTCCTCTTGAATCTGCTCCTCCAATAATGCCTTACTGTCGTCCCTGCCCTGCTGCCAAGCCTTTTCATAATTGTCAATTTCTTTGTCTAAGTACTTAGTTAGGTGGGGACCAACGTATTTAATGGCACCCCACCAAACACATATCACTCCAAGGCCATTGTAATAATTGTGTTCTAGGACGTAATATTCTTTGCTAATCAGGAATATACCAAATGTGAAGAGAAAAGTGCCAAAACCACTTACGCCAGTTTTGGGGATGAAAAATTTGAACCACTCTTCTGGTATAAAAGCAAACAGGACCTATTTTGGAAAAAAATATATATATTAGACATTATCTTAGTCTTTAGTTGTATCTTATGCCTCTAAAATCAAGAAAAACCTAATTAGAGAAAAAAATCAAATTTATGTTTTGACATATTTTTGTTGTTTTAGAAAATATACATAAAAAATAACTAAAAATATTTACTAATCTGAAACATTTGAAGTATTTTTTGAAATAATTTAAACTTTTTAATAGAAAATATTTTTAATTAAAAGCACCGCCTTTGTGAATGTTACTATCAGTGAACTACGACAATGAATTTAGCTGAACTACATTATACTATTCTCCATGATGTGACATGACAACAGACAAAAAACATGGCCAATATTAATTGGACGAAATGAGAATGGCCGGATATGTGACCAGTTCCTTTAGTTTTTAGTTGATCGATTTGCATAAAGATGTTTGAAATGTATAAATCAAGAATTATGAGATTTCACAATTACGTTTAGATGTTAGTATATCCAACGGTGGGGTATGACAATTTTGAATAAAAGTTTACAAAAATTTCAGTTTTCACAATAAAATTTAAGAAAACAAATTTGTCTTCCTAAAGGTCCACGATAGCCTCCATATGTCCCACATGTTATTCGATAGCAGAAATCGCCCACTCTCCGATTTTTTAATCCGAAACGCATTATGTGTATGGTAATTTGCTCACAATTTGTTTAGAGACTTTTTCTTCGAACAGTAAGTAAAATAAATTAACCAGAACGCGTTGTGGGTAACGTATGTCACTCACAATGCAAAATAAGTGTTCGTGCTTTTGTTTTGGCTTGTGGACCATTTGTTTTGCCCAAGTCGTGTCCTTGCTAATGCGCTTTACCAAGAACTTATTTTGAATAAAACAGTGAATACAAAAATAATAAAGTGTTTATTTAAACGTAGGTATCATAGGATATATATATTATATAATAAACAAATAGACGTAAAGAAATCTAAAAATAGGGAAGCAAGAGCTAGAAAAACAAAAATTATTTGTTTTTACAAGAATTGCTTTTGTGACATTTTGAATTACATTTTGTATTTAATTTTATGCATGCACATGCCTTCGTTTGACATCCTTTCAGGCTATTACATCGAACAAATCCTTGCTTAGACCCAGAAGACAACATGACTCTTTGGCATATGATAATTCACTGCTAGCACTTATACTTACTAAGTATATCTTGCCACTAGCGTCTCGTTGAAACTAATAACAAGCAGTCCACTTACAACGCATTTGGGGTAAAACGCAATAACCAGAATGCGACGTAGACAAAAGAAATATTCCACAAAGCAAAACAAAAGCTTATTTCGCGTTGTGGGTGACATACTTTATCCACAATGCGTTCTGGTTGTTAATTTGCTTTATTCACTGTTCCAAGAAAAAGTATATCAGACAAAATTATCCTTTGTTTAAAATTATATTTTTGTGCTTAAAAATTTTTTATTTTAAAATCATATTTCAGACAAAATTATTTAACCTTTAAAATAATATTTAAGAAAAAATTTCCTTGCCTTTTTTGTGAAATAAATTAAGTTTATTCAATTGTGTGACAAACTTATTTTAAATTAAAAAGAAAACTTAAATAAAGTGAAAATTTTTTTTCTTATAAATACTTTTCATCAGAAATTAGTTTTTCAAGACGGTGCCTGTCAATATTTTTACTACAAGTTAACGAATTTATACACTAATTTAGCAATAATTTAATCTTTTACACCCTATTTATCTCGAAAACTAATGGCTTTAGACTTCTTGATCTAAATAAATGACTCAAGGGACAGTCTAAATAAGACAGAAACATAAAAAACTTGCAGTTTGTTACCTTTCCAGGTTCTCCTCTAATAATTCTTTTTATTGAGGTGGAAGATCCATCAATACCACTACCTGATACTTTGCTTTTTGGAGAAATGCCTTGCAAACCTTTAACTTCCGCAGTGGATCCTAGACTATGTTTCTTCAAGTTGTCTATGGTTTTGTCAAATCTATAATCCTCCCAACAAGTATTCTTTGTTGCGCTATCTTCTAAATGCAAATTAAGTCCTGTAGAACTATATCTGATTCCTTTATCTACAAGCTTATTGCATTCCTTGGATAAACGACTGCGTATATTTGCGTCCTTCTCTTTTTCCACATTAACTGTTTGTAAGATTTGTTCTTCATTTTCGAACGTCAAAGTTTCAATTTCTTCACTTGAATTTGCCGAAGACTCCGGGGTAGATTTCTTATTCTTTACTTTCTCTAGAGTCTCTTCAACAATAACTTGCTTTTTGTCACAGTAGNTATTTTAAATTAAAAAGAAAACTTAAATAAAGTGAAATTTTTTTTTCTTATAAATACTTATCATCAGAAATTAGTTTTTCAAGACGGTGCCTGTCAATATTTTTACTACAAGTTAACGAATTTGTACACTAATTTAGCAATATTTGTGACTGTGTGAATCGCTATAATTTAATCTTTTACACCCTATTTATCTCGAAAACTAATGGCTTTAGACTTCGTGATCTAAATAAATGACTCAAGGGACAGTCTAAATAAGACAGAAACATAAAAAACTTGCAGTTTGTTACCTTTCCAGGTTCTCCTCTAATAATTCTTTTTATTGAGGTGGAAGATCCATCAATACCACTACCTGATACTTTGCTTTTTGGAGAAATGCCTTGCAAACCTTTAACTTCCGCAGTGGATCCTAGACTATGTTTCTTCAAGTTGTCTATGGTTTTGTCAAATCTATAATCCTCCCAACAAGTATTCTTTGTTGCGCTATCTTCTAAATGCAAATTAAGTCCTGTAGAACTATATCTGATTCCTTTATCTACAAGCTTATTGCATTCCTTGGATAAACGACTGCGTATATTTGCGTCCTTCTCTTTTTCCACATTAACTGTTTGTAAGATTTGTTCTTCATTTTCGAACGTCAAAGTTTCAATTTCTTCACTTGAATTTGCCGAAGACTCCGGGGTAGATTTCTTATTCTTTACTTTTTCTAGAGTCTCTTCAACAATAACTTGCTTTTTGTCACAGTAGTATGCTTTACCTAATACGTAATGGCTATTTAAACAGTTAAAATTAAAAGTACGACTAAAAGTACGTAAATGTCTCATAAGCGGCAGCATTTTTTAAAATTTTTCTGCTCAAAGTCAAAATTCGGCATTCAAATGTTTAGTAACATTAAAATTTATTATGTTGTATATACCTAAATTTATTACACCAGGACCAGAATGTTTTTTTCCCACATAGAATAGAATAAACCTAAACCACAGTACATAAATCATACAGTAGCATCTTTCACCTTTCCCGCCGCAGCCAAAACTGTAGATCGTAGTAAAATATCAGTTTGTTGCGCGGGAAACCTATTGAGTTGTTCATTCTATGATATTCTCTGCTCTAGCTGTGTGTGTCGGTGGTTTATCTGCCTCCCCGCTTCTGATTCAGAAACCGCTAGGATCAAGAAACGAAGACAACGACACACACATACACACCCACCCCATACCCTCCTTATCCCTTCCCACCCGCGCCAGCCTAAGGGCCACCTTAGCAAAGCGCATCCCAGGCTGCATAGCCGCACTACCCTACCCAACCATACCACACATAAACATGACACCATCCCTGGGGTTTACACAGACGAGCCGGCGAAGCAAGAAGAAAAGCGCCAGAAGAAAGGGCACAGCCAGGACAAAAGAAGGTATAACAAAGCGCCTACACCGGCCGCATTTGTGGTTGGGGTAGGCGCCTCATTATTCCATGGCTAGAAATTGGCCTCAATGATTTGGGATCGAGGGGGATTATCCCTCTTTATCCTGCCTCATATCGTGTAGGCCTGGACAGCCTTCGTAGGTGGGCCCCATCCGTCGTCTACCCCGACCGCAAATGCGGCCGGTGTAGGCGCTTTGTGGGACCTCCTTTTGTCCTGGCTGGGCCCCGCCGGCTAGGGCCCTTTCTTCTGGCGCTCTTCTTGCTTCGCCGGCTCGTCTGTGTAAACCCCGGGGGTAGTGTCATGTTTATGTGTGGTATGGTTGGGTAGGGTAGTGCGGCTATGCAGCCTGGGATGCGCTTTGCTAAGGTGGCCCTTAG
>NW_019426049.1:54611-55437 GCF_000390285.2 Anoplophora glabripennis
ACATATAATATTAACAATAATACCCTACCCATATAAATAACAAAAACATCGGGATACCTATTGTCACGAAGGCAATACGGATGTCCTGACGGTGACAACGCCGAGTGTCGCGGAAAGACCTGCTAAACACCCGGAGTCGGCCGCGAGGTAGACGTCAGGTACCGCGGAAAGACCTGCTAAGTACCCGGAGTCGGAGTCCAGGTGTGTACCTTACCTTGAGCGCCGCGGAAGAGACCTGCTAAACGCTCTGGTTAGGACACCCAGAGGAGGGTTGAGTGCCGTGGAAAGACCTACTAAGCACTGCCTGGTGTAGGTGACTCCGTTGCTTTTATACAGAACGGCTGGTAGTGCCGTGTGCAACTTCAGCCGTTGAAACGGCGACTTCGTGGGCCGTGTGCAAAATCGCGGTGCGCCAAACAATTATAATACAGCGGGAGCAAAATAAAATAAGATCATTACTAAAATATAAATGGAATCCCGAAAATAAAAAAAAGGTTCATTACACGGTCAAGTCGGGTACGTAGTCAACGGCTTGCCTGAGGAGGGGATTGTCATGTCCAGTTCAGAGCGAACAGCCGAGCTGAGCCGCCATTATTCTATGGCTAGAAATTGGCCTCAATGATTTGGGATCGAGGGGGATTATCCCTCTTTATCCTGCCTCATCTCGTGTAGGCCTGGACAGCCTTCGTAGGTGGGCCCCATCCGTCGTCTACCCCGACCGCAATTGCGGTCGGTGTAGGCGCTTTGTGGGACCTCCTTTTGTCCTGGCTGGGCCCCGCCGGCTAGGGCCCTTTCTTCTGGCGCTCTTCCTGCTTCGCCGGCTCGT
>NW_019426050.1:0-1150 GCF_000390285.2 Anoplophora glabripennis
GTGTATTTGTCTGTCTGGTATATTGTTTGTCGGGGGTCGCAATTTTAAAGAAATGTATTCTAAAGTAATGCAAATAACTGATAAATAAGTAAAAGCTTACCTGCTCGACTGTTCGCTCTGAACTGAAACACCACTGACATTAAAGGACAACAACTGGCGCCCTCACTGTGTCTGGTCACCCAAAAAAATTGAACTAAAGATAGCCGAAACGATAATGATGATTACTTTATAATCTACTACCGCAGGTAAAACAGATGCCAATTTGCGCGGGCTTTTGAAAATACATTCTAATGGGGCCTGTAGACTAGCGAGAAAACAAGCGCGAGTTCTGTCAGACACTGCTGTCATTAATCTAAACAGCGCGGTCAGTCGATATTATTGAATTCGCACAAGAACTCACGCAACATTCTAACTTGCAAGTCTAAATAGGTATAACTGCGTTTGCGCAATTTATTACAATACTTCCAGTTTGTTTCGATATTTGGCGAGTGAACAGTGCGAGTTCAACATGNAACTGCAAAATTTATAAAACAGTATTTATTAGCAATTTTAATGTGGTTATTAATGTTATAAAAACTGATAATCCCCCTCGATCCCAAATCATTGACGCCAATTTCTAGCCATGGAATAATGGCGCGGTTATTAATGTTGCATACAAACAAACAATTCTATTCAAACTTTATATTTTCTGTTAATCCTGTTTTCTAAACACACAAACAAAATGGAAAGTTGACGGATAAAAAACAATCTTTTAACAATATGAATGTTTGGACATCATAAATAAATAATAAATATTTTTCTTTTGTGTGTAAACAAACATAACACTTTTCTCTATATTTAATAGGAAAACTTGCTCAATTTAATATTTACTTACCTTTTTGCCAAAACTTCCAATATTTTTCTCATACTTACTACAAATACATAATATAACCAAAAAAAACGTCATGCTAAACAAACGTGAGTCGTGAATTTCAGTGTGGAAAAGTTAGTAAAAAATTTAAAGACACTAGATTTTACATAGTGAAAAAACTTGTAACAAACGTAACAAACTTAAAGTTACTTCCTTTTCCTCACCCCGTTCTTCGTGTGTCTGGACAAGCTCCATCCCCTCCCTGTTGCGAATCTGGCAATGCTAGTTGCACAGCCATGG
>NW_019426050.1:6648-8082 GCF_000390285.2 Anoplophora glabripennis
GGGAAGGTGTGTAAGTGTTAGTCGTGTGGGGATGCCCCCTCACGGGGGCGTACGTGTCTTTTGGTGTATTTGTCTGTCTGGTATATTGTTTGTCGGGGGTCGCAATTTTAAAGAAATGTATTCTAAAGTAATGCAAATAACTGATAAATAAGTAAAAACTTACCTGGGCATAACCCCGGCACAGGTGCTGTAACAAAGATGCCGACGGCGTCTATGCTTAAGCCGGGGATTAGGTCGGTGATTAAAAGGAAAGAAAGGGATTCTTTCCAGGTAGCCTTAATAAAGGCAGGTAGAAATTGCTCCTTGCACTACACTTTCACAAAACACGTGTGCTCTGGTCGGCTGCCCGCTAGGAACAGAACGAATGTTAAATTTTTGTTGCATAAATCGTTAATCGCAACTCGCTGCTGCATGAACTTACCTTTACTCGACCGTCTTTTATACGGACTGTGCGTCCCAGACAAGTTTCCGGTTGTCAATGGCGTACCTTTTCAAAGGGATACCGTGGCATTTATTTTTATCAACATTGATTTAAACTTTCCATATCATATATGTATCGACTTATATTTCATAATCAGGAACTTCTTCAGTTAGAATTGGGTAAATGAGCATGCAATGCAATTTTTGCATTTTTAATATTGTTATATAATAATTAGTAGTTTTGAATATTTTTGCTGTCCAATTTAAGTTTTTGAAAATGTTGCAAATTGTCTTACCTTAAAATACGAAATCGGAAAATTAAAGACTAAAATAAGTTATAAAAAAATTCACAAAGCTATACAAATATTTATTATCCTTTAAATAAAATTAATTTGATATACATATTCGTTACTTTCTCTCAAGTTATAGTTTCTTCTATCTAAATATGAATTGCAAATAGATTTAATTAATATTTTGTGGCTTTCTAGTCGAGTTAAATCATGGTTTAATTTTTTTTTTTTTTTAATAGTAACAGATGAGAACTGAATATTCCCAATTCTCAAAATTACGATGTCAGATTGATTTGGTATACATATTCGTTACTTTCTCTCAAGTTATAGTTTCTTCTATCTAAATATGAATTGCAAATAGATTTAATTAATATTTTGTGGCTTTCTAGTGGTTAAATCATGCGGTTTAACATTTTTTATTTTTAATAGTAACAGATGGGAACTGAATATTCATAATTCTCAAAATTACGATGTCAGATGATACACATACAACTGTACAGGGTGGTTGATTTTCGATAGTTTTATAGGGTACAGCCAAAACGGTGATAGATACAAAAAATCTGATATCGATGTCCCGTCCTCTTTTTTTGAGTTTACTTCGCTGGTCCCAAAAGATCTTGGCTAACTTGATTAGTTTTAGATATACAGGGTTTTTTTGAAAAATGGCCCATTTACATTAACCTCTCTATCTCCGTTGTCATTCAATTTAGAAGAAAAAAGTGTG